>NC_133652.1:288679782-288921753 GCF_009905375.1 Apium graveolens | reverse complement strand
AGAATTTGCAGTATCAGAACTTACAGAATCTGCATCTTCTGATAAAACAACAGTATGAGAAGTAATTGAGGCTTCAGCATCATCTTCTAAGTGCTGATCTAGTTCCAAGTTCTGATCAACAACCATATCCTGATGCTCACCTATATTCTGAACATCAACATCTAGATGCAGAGAAGGTGTATTAGATAATTCTGGAGTGTGAGTAGCATCAGTAACATGTGTTGTTGATGGATGAATTGCTGTTGGAGCTTCTAAGTAAAGTACCTCAGGCACAACCAGGTTCTGAATATCAATTTCAGCACTTGTGCCTGGATCAACAGGAGATACAGTCTTTTGAATAGGAGACACAGATGGTGTGTTTGCCATTTCAGTAGCAGCTTCCTGAGGTGGAGTTAATAGAGAAGCAGTGGCTTCAGCAGATTCTGGTTCTTGTGAGATCAGAGATTCCTGATCTCCTTCTGTAGCTGCTGCTTCCTCATCATCTGAAACTGGCCTTTTAGCTCTCTGTTTCTTGTATCTCATTGAAGACGGGGATTCCTTGGGAGGTTCAGCAGAAGTCATTCTTCTAAGCCATTTGAGAAGCTTAGATCCCCCAATTCTAGAATCCTTCTGAGAAGGAACTTTCTCAGCTTCTTTAACAACAGGTTCTGATAAAGAAACCTGTTCCTCACTATCAGACTCATCTCTCAGAACAATCCTCCTTCTCTTCTGTGGTGTTTGAGAAACATTCTTTGTCCTCTTGGCTAGGAAGATGAAGGCTTCACAGTAGGTGCTAAGGATGAAGGTTGAGCTGTCTGTGAAGTTGAGAGATATGATTTGAGATATGTTCTGAAGGATGGTTGAGGTATAGATGGATGAGTGGTATGTTCTGATGGTTGCTGTGGTGTTTGGGAGGTGGTGGTAGGTTGGACATCAGGATAAACAGATCTATAGGTTTGAGGATCAGCATTTACCAAGATCTGTTTTACAGACTGAGGAATCTGTAAAGGTCTAACCACCTTTTTCTTAAGGTTAGCATTTACCAAGTCATTAAAGGCTCATTTTGCAATTTTGAAAGGTGGAGTTAAGATAGTGGTATGTTGGGGTGCATCACAACAACAGAAATTATATATAAGCTGACAGAATCTAGCAAAGTAGACAACATTCCTATCCTCTGTCATCCTATCCCAAATAAAACCTATCAAAACATTTGCAAAATCAAAATGAGTTTGGTGAATAATAGCATACCCGATGTGCTGACTCATTATTGGAATGACATCAAAGTTGGAACACTTATTCCCAAAAGTTTTTGTGATACAGTTGAAGAAGAAACTCCATTCCTTTCTGATATGAGCCCGTTTTAACTGTCTAAGCTTAGCCAAACTCTGCTCATACCCCAAACTGGCCATTAACTCTTGAAGAGCTGATTCCTCCGGGGTTGAAAAAGTACATCCTTCTGGTAAATGTAGGGCCTTGCGAATTATACCAGGAGTACCACATGTGTAGAATCATCCACTTCGAAAACAATACTGGGAGTACCATGTGTACCACCATTATCAAAATGCCCAGTCCGCCAAAACGTCAGAACTTGTTGGCTTGAAAAGACTGAAGGTTGGGTCAATGCATACCCAATTTCACTGTATGCAAGAAGATCTTGCACAAAATGCAACTCAGACGAAGCTTCAGTATGATCGAGAATTGCAGCATAGTTATTTGGAACGAACTTAGCTCCATCAATGATCAAATCCTTAGGTGCCATGAGAAAAATCGAAAATTAAGAGTTGCCTGTTAGGTGTTTGAGAAAATGTCTATATGAAAAACCAACGTCGGGAGATGAGAGAGAGTAAAAGCAAAGAAAGAGAGATAATGTGTAAAAGTAAATAAAAGATTGTATAATCTTCTCTCTCTCTTACTTATACTTGGTAAAAAAATATAACCGTTGGACACCTGTCAGACATGCAGCATTAATGAATAGTTAATGGGCACGGGAAAATAGTAATCATTACTTATCCACTTGCAGTTTTTCAAGGAAAAACTGTTCCACTTACACTGTAATTCCATTAATTGAGGTAAATCAGTTTTAATTCAAAATTTAAACTGTTCCCACTTATTCAATTATTTTCACTGCAAAACCAATATTCTGAAAAAAATTCGAGTGTGAGAATGACCAAAATTAAATCAAGTAAATAAGTACTGATATTGTAAGATCAGAACTTAATTTAAATAAAAATGGAAATGGTCATCAGAATATGGATATATCAGGATTTATCAGTGCATTTAAATTACAAACATCTCAGAGACAAAAACTTGCAAAAAGTAGAAATTCCATTAATATATTAAGAGAATACATTCATGAAATTTAAATTACATCTGAACTTTACAAGATTGTCCTAAGCTTCTAAACCTAACATCAATAGCCTTAGTCTTAGCTCAAGAAGCAGGGCAAGGTTGACGATGAAGAAAAACAGGAAGAAGAAAATAAGTTATTTCTTCTTCCTACTCTCGATAAAAAGAATAGCGAGTCTGATGAATCGCTCTTGCTGGCGGAGAGCTTCCAGCCTTTTCTCTTCCAATCGCTCCAGATGGCGATGGTAGTCTAGGTAAAAGAACAGGAGGTGGGTGAGAACCTCCTGGGGAACCAAGTCCCAAATCTCATCAGGAATGGCATTGATGTGCCATTCCTGCTTCACAGCTCAGCTCCATGTTGAATGTTTCATAGTTCAAAAATATGTTGTAGTTGACCATGGTTTTGTTGGTATGAAGAAAATGAAGGTGAGTTTGTGAGAAAAGAATTGATGTGTAGACTGGTGTGAAATGTTTGTTTATATAGGCAAGAGAATGCCAGGAGATGCAAGGAAATTTAATGCTGATAGGTAGAATTAATTCTACCTCGTCTCCCTAGACTTGGAAGAAGAAAAACAGTCATTGGAAAGGTAAAACAGGGTTTAATGCACACAAGAAATAAGTAAGAATTACTGTGTATGTACGTGTACCACTATCCCTAATTATATTGACTGTTAAAATTCCGCCCCAACATATTCTGATTTAAAATGAGACTGTTTTTAGATTTTATCCACAAATAAGTCAAGTAAAGGATCAGAAATTAATATCAGAACTTAGACTTATATCAGAACTTAACGGTTATCAGAAAATGATTTCTTGACTCGAAAAATGAATGCCTATCTTTGTAATTCTTCACACAAATTCTGATATAGATTCTTCAAAATTTAATCATCAAAACGTTCAACAGAACTTGTCCTCAGAATTTATGCAATGTGACACATAAACTGTTCATCTAAAATAACATAGATCACCAGAGTAATTTTCATCATTCGTATGGAGTGTTTAGTGTGTGCATTAAGCTAAATATCAGACAACGAGTAAAGTCTGATTCACTTCACAATATCTTCGAAATAAGGCATAACTAAAACTTTACTAAAAAATTATCATTATTCTGAAGCCTACTATTGAATGAGTTAATGCTTGAGTCCACCTCAACTGTTTTGTGCTAATTTTGTGCATCTTTTTAAATTCCATTTTACAGTGGCTTCTCAGTGTAAGTGAGTCACGACTGCTTATCAGAATTTATGCTATTATCAGAGTATTTCTCCAGTAATCACAGAGTATGAAAAGTCACCAAGAAAATATTTTGCTTTTCTGATGCATATTACTTAATACCAGCAATGCACTTGGGTCGTCCCTTCCACATTTTTACTCTAGATCTCAAAGGAGTACCTGATTTTAATTCCTTGATTTTTTTTCTTTTTCTTTTGATAAGTGAGGTTTATCAGCACTTAGTACATTCAACTGATTTACTAGTATCAGAACTTAACAGATGAGAAGCATTATTCTAGTTTGTGACTTAGTAATAAGATAGACAAAGTAAACTCAACTAAACTCAATATCAGAATTTGCTTGTGTCAATAGATTTCCACAGAAATAATTAATTATAACATGGGATCTCTAGTTTATTGAAGACTACTAGGTCAGCATCTAGCACAGGTATCCTCATAAGATAGAATAGTTACTTAAACAGACATATCACTATCAGAGTTTAGAAAGTCACATTAGACATCAGTTAGTACTTAAGCAATTTTCAATTAAGCACATAATACACAAAGAGAGTAATTTCTGTAAATACTGATCATGAAGTCTGATGCATCAAAACAAAACTAAGCAAATTTAGAGAAAGAACCTGAAACCATTCCAAGTTCATTTACTAATCATGTAAAAGTAGCTTCACACAGTGGTTTTGTGAAGATATCTGCTAGTTGTTGATCTGTTGGAACAAAGTGCAATTCCACTGTACCTTCATCCACATGTTCCCTTATGAAGTGGTACCTGATGCTGATGTGCTTTGTCATTGAGTGTTGAACTGGATTACCTGTCATAGCAATAGCACTTTGATTATCACAGTAAATAGGGATTTTGAAATATGTTAACCCATAATCCAGTAACTGATTCTTCAGCCAAAGAATCTGTGCACAACAGCTTCCTGCAGCAATGTACTCTGCTTCTGCAGTGGATGTGGAAATTGACTTTTGTTTTATGCTAAACCAAGAAACCAATCTGCCTCCAAGAAATTGGCAGCTTCCACTTGTGCTTTTCTTGTCAATTTTGCAACCTGCAAAATCTGCATCTGAGTAACCTATTAGTTTAAAATCTGATTCTCTGGGATACCACAATCCCAGATCAGCTGTTCCCTTAAGATACTTGAAGATTCTTTTCACAGCTGTTAAGTGAGGTTCTCTTGGATCTGCTTGAAATCTTGTACAAAGACAGGTAGCATACATGATATCAGGTCTACTAGCAGTTAGATAGAGTAGTGAGCTAATCATACCTCTGTAATCAGTAATATCTACTGATTTACCAGTATCCTTGTCTAGTTTTGTTGCAGTGGCCATGGGAGTGGATGCACTTGAACAATCTTGCATTCCAAATTTCTTCAGCAAATTTCTAGTGTACTTAGTTTGACAAATAAAAGTGCCTTCTTTATTATGCTTGACTTGAAGGCCCAGAAAATAGCTAAGTTCCCCCATCATACTCATTTGATATCTTGACTGCATCAGTTTGGCAAACTTCTTGCAAAGTCTGTCATTTGTAGAACCAAAAATGATATCATCAACATAAATCTGGACCAGAAGTAAGTCTTTTCCATAGTTGAGGTAGAACAGTGTTTTGTCTATAGTTCCTCTGTTAAATCCACTTTCCAGAAAAAACTGAGCTAAAGTCTCATACCATGCTCTTGGAGCTTGCTTAAGTCCATAAAGTGCTTTATCAAGCCTGTAGACATAATCTGGATATTTGGAATCTACAAAGCCTGGAGGTTGTTCAACATATACTTCTTCCTCCAATTTTCCATTGAGAAAAACACTTTTCACATCCATTTGAAAGACAGTAAACTTTTTGTGAGCAACATAAGCGAAAAATATCCTTATGGCTTCCAATCTAGCAACTGGTGCAAATGTTTCATCATAATCAATTCCCTCCTATTGAGAATATCCTTTTGCAACCAGCCTTGCCTTATTCCTTGTAATTATGCCATCACTATCAGTTTTGTTTCTGAATACCCATTTTGTACCAACAACTGATCTATTCTTTGGTCATGGCACTAGAGTCCAAACTTTATTTCTTTCAAATTCATTTAACTCTTCCTGCATTGCTTGCACCCAATCTGCATCTTGAAGAGCTTCTTCCACTTTCTTTGGCTCAGTCTGAGAAAGAAAAGAATTGTAAAGACATTCACTTGAAGTAGCTGTTTTAGTTCTGACACCTACATCAGGATTTCCAATTATCAAATCAGGTGTTTGTGATTTAGTCCACTTCCTTGCAGATGGAAGGTTTTCTCTAGAACTGGATGCTCCCCCATGATCCATGTTGTCTTCATTAACATTTTCTGATGCTCCCCCTGAACCTATGTTCTCTGAGTTGGATTCTTCAGAATTTAGATTTTCAGAACTATCAGAACTTGGCTTATCAGAACTTGACGAATCAGAACTTGAAGAGCCAGATGTATGTTCTGATGCTTCTTGAGATGTGGTTATATCTTGAGTATGCTCCCCTGCATAGGTGCATCTTCCTTTGGTGTAGTCACCACATTTTCAATAACATCAGAGTTTAATCCATCAGAGTTTGCAGTATCAGGATTTAGATTGTCAGGATTTTCAGTATCAGAATTTGAGTCTTAATTTTCAAATCTCAGCTAATCATGATCAATAAAATCTTCAAGTCCAGTAATCTTCTTGTCATCAAAAGAGACATTTATAGATTCAATGACCACTCTTATTCTTAAGTTATAGACTCTGAAGGCTTTCGTGGACAGTGGATATCCAACAAAGATTCCTTCATCAGCTTTTAGATCAAATTTGGATAGCTGTGCAGGGTGAGTCTTAAGAACAAAACACTTACATCCAAATACATGAAAATACTTCAGATTTGGCTTCCTTTTCTTCACCATCTCGTATGGTGTCATTCCTTGCTTGTTGATGAGTGTTACATTTTGAGTAAAACAAGCAATCTGCACAGCTTCAGCCCAAAAATAGGTTGGAAGCTTTGCTTCATCAAGCATTGTACGTGCAACTTTAATGAGAGTTCTATTCTTCCTTTCAACAACTCCATTTTGTTGTGGAGTTCTAGGAGAAGAAAATTCCTGCTTGATTCCATGGTTTTTGCAGAACTCTTCCATAATCAAGTTCTTGAACTCAGTATTATTATCACAGCATCTTTGACCAATTTATCCAGTTGCCTGACATGATCAATCAAGATAGATGCAATTTCACTTTTAGTGTGCAAGAAATACACCCATGTGTATCTGGTGAACTCATCCATTCTGACCATAACATATTTCTTCTTTGCAATAGACATGACATTTACTGGACCAAATAGATCAACATGTAGTAGGTGATAAGGCTCAAGAATTGATGATTCTGTCTTGATCTTGAATGAAGATTTCCTTTGTTTGGCCTTCTGACAAGAATCACAAAGGCCATCAGGAGCAAATAATGACTTTGCCAGTCCTCTCACAAGATCTTTCTTGACTAACTCATTTATATTGTTGAAATTTAAATGAGAGAGTTTCTTGTGCCAATTCCAGCTTTCTTCAATTGATGCTCTACTCATCAGACAGATTGCAGAGCCATTAGTACTTGTTGAAAGCTTGGCTTCATAGATGTTACCACGCCTGTATCCTTTCAGAACAACTTTGCCTGTAGATTTACTTATAACTTCACAGTGTTCATCAAAGAAATCCACATGATAACCTCTGTCACAGATTTGACTAAGACTCAGCAGATTGTGTTTAAGTCGTGAGACCAGAGCTACTTCCTTAATGATGACATTCTCAAGATTGATATTACCATATCCCAATGTTTTTCCAATGTTGCCATCTCCATAGGAAACACTTGGGCCAGCCTTCTCCACAAAGTCTGATAGCAGGGCTTCATTTCCAGTCATATGTCCTGAACATCCACTGTCCAGAACTAGGATGTTTTTCCTGTTGCCCTGTAATCACAAAGACCACTAATGATTAGTTTTAAGGACCCAGACTTGCTTGGATCCTTTGGCCTTATTACGTTTATTAACATTTGTAGTGGATTTAGCATCAGAGTTTATGTTAACATTTTTCTTATCAGAATTTACACTATCAGACTTTGAATCTGAACTTACACTAGAAGGAATAATGGTAACTTTCTTTAAAGAAGGTTTTATTTCATAATAATCATAGTACAAACAATGATATTCCTTACAAGTATAAATGGAATGCCATAAACTACCACAATGAAAACAAGGATTTTGTGCCTTATACCTAACAGACTGACTCTTAACTCCTGACTTTGAAGGTAAGGAGTTTAAATTCTTATTTTGCCTGCAAAAAGAAGCCAGATGGTTAGAACTTCCACAGTTATGACACATTTTCCTAGGAGCTTCAGGAACAGGCTTATAATCATTGCTTTTATTCACACCTTCCTTTCCATTCCTATTTTTCCTAGGTGCTTTTACCTTATTTTCATTCATAACATCTTTCAGCTTATGCTTAAGCTGCTTCTTAGTCATTAAGCCTACATTTACTTCATTTGTCTTTTCCTATTTTAGTTTGTCAGAAGTTAATTCCTTTTTAACTTCTGATTTCTCATTATCAGACTTTACAGCTACAAACCTAATAGGTTTTAACTTTGGCTTTTGTTTAACAACTACATGATTAATATCTACGGTTCCTTTATCATTCTTATCCTCTCCATAACCTAAGCCCTCTTTCCAGTTTTCACTACTTAACAAATTCTGAGTTGTTCTGCCAGAGTTAGTCCAAGTCCTGATAATCTCTCTTTCCTTTTCTAACTCAGTTTTTAGAGATTCATTCATTTTTAGCACTTCATCCCTAACATAAAAAGCATCATCTCTATCTTTCTGAGTTTGATGGAACATAACTAACTCCTTTTCTAAGAAATCATTTCTTTTCTTAAAAGCCAGGTTTTCAGAAGTGAATCTTTCACATGTTAAAGTTTGATCTCTATAACTAATAAACATGGTTTTAAGATATTTTCTCAACTCATTAATATCATCAGTATGAAAAGCATAAGTAGTTTGAGGTACCTTTGATTCAGCAGCTTCAGAACTGCTTTCAGCACTTGTCCTATCAGCATTTGCCATCAAGGCATAATTCTCCTCACTTTCAGAATCTGAGGTGTCTGTCCAGCTTTTCTTCTTTGTGACCAGAGCCTTGCCTTTGTCACTCTTCACTTTCTTGCAATCAGGAGATATATGGCCTTTCTCACCACAGTTATAGCATTTAACATTTGTATAATCTCCTCTATCAGACTTTCCTCCTATGCCCTCAGATTTTCTGAAATTCTTCTTATCAGAACTTGTGTCTTTCCTGGAAAACTTCTTTCCCTTCCTGAACTTCCTGTATGCAATCTTTGTGATCCCTTTCACCATAAGAGCACACAGCTTCATCATCTCTTCATCAGCATCCATTTCAGGCAAGCGTTCAGATTCTGAGTCATCATCACTTTCAGAACTTGATGACTCGGTATCAGACTTTGTGAAGAGAGCTTTACCCTTGTCTTTCCTTGAGGTAGCTGCTTTGGGGGATTCTTCTTCAGCCTTAAGAGCAACTATCCTTGACTTTCCTCCTTTCCTCTTGCTTCTTTGTTCCATCTCAAGTTCATGAGTCTTGAGCATTCCATAAATTTCATCAAGAGTTGTTTCATCAAGATTGTAGTTGTATCTTATTGTTGTTGCCTTCAAATCCCAGCATTCAGGAAGAGCTAACGGGAATTTAAGGTTTGAATCTTCAAGATCATACTCCTTATCAACCAGTGACAAATCATTCAAGAGTTTGACAAATCTATCATATAAATCAGTCAATGACTCATTAGCCTTTGAGTCAAAGTGTTCATACTCTTGAGTGAGTATTTTCTTCCTGTTCTTCTTAATCGTATCAGTTCCCTGACATCTTGTTTCCAAGGCATCCCATATCTCCTTTGCAGTCTTGCAGTTTATTACCCTGTTTGACATTACATTATCAGTGGCACTATGCAGTAAGTGTCGTACCTTAGCATCCTTAGCAATTGATGTGATATCTTCAGCAGTGTAGTCACTCTTCTCCTTTGGTACAGTCTTTGTTGCTTCACCTGCAACTGCAACAGCGAGCTTGGTTGGTTTGTGAGGTCCTTCCTTGATTCTATCAAGATATTCTGGATCTGTCGCTACCAGGAACATGGTCATCCTCACCTTCCATATGGGATACTCATATGGTCTCAATATTGTAACTCTGATAGTCTCATATCGGCCTTGAATTTGTGTCTTTGGAGTTTCTTCAGTTTTGGTGGGCTTAGTTGGAGTTTCTGTTTCAGACATGATTGTGTTTGGATCTTAAACTGTTTGTGCGTTAACATATAGGCTCTGATACCACTTGTTAGGTCACACACACTGTAGAGGGGGTGAATACAGTGTATAATACAATCAAATCGAACTTTAATAACTCAAGTAACAGAAAAAAAAAACTTTATTAAAACAATAAACTCTGTTACAGTATGGAACTGTTCTCTCTCAGTGATGAACAAATATCACGAGAGCTGCTAGGGTTACAATGAATAATCTTCTCGATTGTGATAACACTTATAGTGTAAACCCTTTGTCTGTGTTTATATACTACACATTTAAAAGATAATCGCTAATTGATATGGAATATAATTTTGCTTCTTAAAATATATCAATCAAATATCTTTTCTTCCAAGTATTATATTCTTCATAGAATTCCATCTTCATGCAAATCTCTTCTTATGTTTATCTCGATCTTCTTTTCTTTAACCAGTTGCCTTCCTTATCTGAACGTCCTTCAGTACTTAAGTTCTGATATCAATCTTCTGATAATTATCTCCTGATAATATAAGTACTGATATCCTTAAGTCCTGACTTCCAGTAAGTACTGATTTATCCTGTTTAAGTAAGATCTGAAAACTAAACATAAATCACATTAGCCTTGACATTATCAAATATATCTAACAGTATACACTTTATACAATGAGCTTGTTAGTCAGTACGTAAACTCATTGTTATGTAACCTACAAAACCTCAAATTTAGATATGTACTTACCGAACATGGGTGCTCCGCCATTAGCACCAATCTTCTTCCTTGTATTTATGTACAGGAACAAGCATTTACTAGTTTTATGTATTAAATTCTTTAGGCAGATTTTTCTTCGAATTGCTATTTATTATTTCTTGTTTTAAATGCTTTATGATGATAAAATGTTTGTTTTTTATAATTATCATGTTCATCTTATCACATTTAAGAGTTCCAAGAACATTTTCGATCTCGTATAGGTAAAACTTGATATATTCGTGTAAATTTTCTACCAGGCTTCAAGGAGAAGGATTTCAAGCCGATACAACTTCATCCCAATATTATTCTGGAAATATTATACCTGCTGGTAATGGTAATATTAATCACTAATCAGTAAAACTAACGGTTACTAAGATTGCACATTTTCTTCTATCTCAGTGTCTTTTGCTTTTTTATCTTTTAAGATTGTACATTTTCTTCTATCCCAGTGTCCTTTGCATTTTTATCTTTTAATAGATTTTTAGCTAAGTACTCGTAGCAATAAGTGATCTCGGAACACGATGCCTTGTATTCGCTCTTTTTGTCGAAGTTGGGAATATATGAAAGTGGGTGAGCTATGGTCGAAATGTGGAGGGGTTTAACACAAACACGAATTCACAATACAACTAAACAACACAACAAGCCAAACTATACTACCCAACACTTGGATTAAAAGATTACCTACTAATGGTAAGATGAAGAAGATATAAATTTAAATTGCAAACCATGAGTGTAGGAATACAGCTAACTCAAAAAATTCTTTTGGATGAATTCCTTCACTCATTGTTCCAATCTCCTTCTCAAGTTGCTTCTATCGCTTCTCTTAAGAATACAGCTAACTTTTTTCCATACTATATCATGTTCTAATATTCTGTATACAATATATAAGATCTAATTTATAATAAAGAGTTTATAATATTTTTTTATCATAGGTAACCTACAGCCGCTACCCTTCGGGTGCGTAATAGGTAAATACTACGAGCTCGCGTAATAGCCTGCAAATCACGTGAACCAAGGTAAACCGCATTTATGCGACAAGATCTGACTCAGGAGGTATAATCATAAATTCTCCTTCCGTGGGATTCGAACCTGTGACCAAATTAAATTGGGCTTTGATGTAAAATTCATAAGTTATCTTTCAGGCCTGATTCTGGGCTTCTCCAGTTGGATTTTTGATGTGCCAATTTGTTGATGGGTGTTTTTAGAAGTTTGTTTCGTTCTCAAGGAAGTACTGATATTGACACCAATTTCAAGTATTTTATCTCTTACAGTTCAGAAGTGTGAAAAATAATTTTGTGAATGTTTTAACTATCCACTAATTTAATCTAATAAATAAATAAAAATTATATAATATATATGAGTGAAATAATCCAAGAATAAGGGTTCTTCAATTGCTATCTTGAATGTATAATTTGTGTCTCTTATTTTAATAAAAAAAATCATTTTAATGTTTATAAAATCCTCTCCTAAGGTAGATTATAGTGCATGCAATTATCCCCTGAAAGCCACTCACATGGTCATTCAAAGTACAGTTATAAACTAGTATAAACCAATGTTTATATATTTTACTATCATATCATTTACTAGAATTACAACTCCTCTCCCGATTCGTTATAATTCCTATAGATGCAATCAAAGGTTCTTTAATTGTGTTGAACTATCAATGACAAATTAAAAATCATAAGAAATCACCATATAACTAAATAACACAACAAGCCAAAGATACTACCCAACTTTTGGATTAAAGGATTAGCTACTCATGATAAGACAAACATGATAAAAATTAGAATTGTAAACCATGAGTGTAGGAAATTTAGTACAAAGAATACAACTTGAAAAGTTCCTCTGGAATCTGGATGAATCCATTCTGTCCTTCCAATATCCCTCTCAATCTCCTTCTATCCCTTCTCTAAAAATTATGACTAACTTTATTTTATAGTGTATTATGTTTTGATTTTATGTATATATTATGTAAAACCTAGTATGTAATAAAGAGTTTTTAATGTATTTCCTAAAATACATTGCACTTTAATGTAAAATTCGTAGGCTGTCTTCCGGGCCTGATTCTAGGATGTTCCAGTTTGATTCTTGATGTTAGATCAATTTTAAACTGTAGATAATTCTGTTAGTGTCGCATGGGCCGTAAGATCCCCTATTCTGATGTCTAAAACTAAAGTTAGGGCCCAAACTGTGTTGTGTGTGCATGCAGCCCATGAAATCCGAATATGCTTATAATTAAAGTCCAAATAAGCCCAATTTCATCTAAGGTTTAGAATTCTATATTTCTTATAATAAAACAATAAACTCTAATAAATATTATCCAACTAATTATAAAATCTTTTAAATATGAGAATAAGATCTCGTAAAATATATAAAAATATATAATCTATAAAATATCCCCACAGTTAATATTTTGCATGTGCTCGTGTAAACTAATATATCTATTTTGCTGGGCCTAACTGTAATGAGTTTTAGTGGGTACTGACTACCATGATCTGTTTCTTGATGCTGCGGTTCCATTATGGTTATAGATCAACCCCTCAGTTTCAATCACAAAGGAAATTTTCATCATGTAGTGAAATTAAAAAATGTTGTTATGGTGGTTATTGTGCTCGTGATAGTGAACTGAATTACAGTCCAAATTCTAAAATTGGGAATGGAAGTGATCGATTAAGTTGAAATAAAGAATAACATGCATGAAGAGCAATTTAAGCAATAGTTGATTTGACTCTTGGTCCTCGGAGATAGAGAGTGAATAGTGTTCTAAATATACACGCTGTGGATAAAAAAGTGTTGCCCTCAATATGAAGAGAAGAGTATAACCTAGCATTTTCAGATCGAATATGACAATGCTATGTTTTATGTCATAAAACCAATTCGTGAAGACCACACACATAAAAGCAATAAATTTAATGTTTGGTCTAGTACCCCTTATGGAAATAAGAAATTATATAGTATATTCAGTGATTCACAAATAGAAGTAAGCAAGCGACGTGAATACTGTTTATCCAATTTTATATGTTTAACTCTAATCTTATTTTACAGTGACTTTATGGTCATTCATGATCACTGCAGTGAGTCATCTAATTCACGATATGTTCTTGATCCAACATATAACACCACTGATGCGTACATGAGAGATAACTCCATGAACTTTGGACATAATAAGTACTTGTATCAGTGAGCTACCTCGAAAAGTATAATTAGGGGTCATTTTAAAACACATCTCATCCGTTTATTTTTGGGTTAGCTAAATGATGGTATGAGCCTATTTCTACCCTCAATGAAATAATGAATTATGATAATGTTTCACAATTATATAAAGGGTGCTAATGTAGCATCCTGATATTAAAGTAATTCAATGTTACCATTTACTAAAAACTAGATAATCCATCTACATAACATACAACTTTAAAGTAAATCACTATCACCATTTACTAAAAAATATATAATCCATCTACATAACATACAACTAAAACAAATTTTATATTACATCGATGCCAAACTATATCTTCTTTGATGTCGTCACAATAAGAAGCAGCATCAGATTCCTCAACTGTGGATTTTTTCTCCACTGTTATCTTCTGCAATGCTTTCAATTTTGAGTCCGTATCCACTAGATAATTATGGAGTTCTAAATTTTTTCCTTAATTGCTAGTAACCCCTGTTCATTTTCATGGATTGAGCCCAGAAGTTTCAAAACTTGACCTTGAACACAAGCACATTCTGGTTTAATTGTTGATCCATAATGGCCTTGGCTATCGAGGTGCTACATAAATAATGTAAAATCATGTGAGAAATAAAAATAAAACTAAAGTCTTGATAAAGGACCTACAAACCCAGCATACCTGACAAGAAATAATAGAATACCTTTATTTGACTAAAATGCAAACATATTATAGGCAATAAAACTTCAAGTCAGGGAAATATTTATATAAGGCTCATTAACAAAACTTTACAAAACCTTTACCCAAAAAATTGGACAAAGGCTTCACTTTTTTATATTGTGTAAGCATCATTCACTTTTCCATTACCATGATTTCCTACACTATATTCAGTGTTTTTATTATATGTAACCTTCACAACTTGGCCTGATGACACTAAGAAGACTCTAAAACTAAAAAATCAATGCATAAGAATCATCTCATAATTCTAGTAGAGGGATTCTAGAAAACTTCTAAAACTAAAATAACCAACCTAAAAAAATCATCTCACAATTCTAATATAGAATTTCTAGAAAATTTTGTATAGGCATCTTAATAAAATTAAATGAAAATATTGTCATATCAAGATATCATATGAATTGGTTAAAATTCAAAATTAGATTAATGAATGATAAATTATAGTTCATCATTGTGAAAGACATACTCATAAAATGTATTTCTAAAAATCAATACACTGTAAATTCCATGAAAGTGTTAAATATACTATAACATTGATGTAAGGTAAATTAATACTTATACCTGTGAAGTAATTGGAGCATTTTCTTCATTATTTAATCTGACGGATAAGTAATATATCATAACTTAATTCAGTATATCATATAAAAAATAGTATAATACTTAGATATATAATACACCAAGATGAGTACCTTTTCTTCTTCTTGATCTACGTCGCAATAAAATATCTTTCTTCATCTTTCTCATCTAAGCTTCAGTTTAGGAGAAGTGATTTGTACTCATATACTAATATTATTGGTGGCTAGTATATATAACCATGACATGAGATTATATCTTGATAAGTTAAATTGGGGGTTAAGCTGTATTCAATCTGGATTAAGGATTTTTTTGGATTTTTTAAAATCTAAACTATTTAATTTGGATTCTGAAAATTCTTTTAAAATTTACTCATATTCAATGAGGATTGTAAAAAGGTTTTTAAAATAGGAGGTATTTAATTTTGATTTGAAATTTTTTATTAATTTAGTATTTTCAAGAATATATTAAAATTTGATTGTTTTGTATTTTATTAAATTGTAGATTTTCTTTGTAATTTTTGTGTTTTGAAATCATAGCAAAATACTATATATCAACAACTCTTCCAGTAAGATTAAAATCAACGAGTAAAATCATATAAAATAATGGATCATTGTAAATCATACTAACGGTACCTTTTACTATGTAAAATAAATTATATTTGGTTTACCACTACAAATTGACTTTATATTATTGTAATGTATAATATCTTTTAAAGTCACATTTCTTTGGTAACTTATAATGTCTTGCACAAACTTAAATTTTCCTATAATCAAATAATCTAATCTCCCATCTAATTTACTTCTACTATTAAAGATAAGTGCCAGAAACTATTTTGTATGTAGTAAGTAACATTTTTACAAATTTAAAATCCAACATTATACTTAAAAAAGAAGTCTAATAATAATAATAATAATAATAATAATAATAATAATAATAATAATAATAATAATAATAATAATAACAATAATAACAATAATAACAATTTTTTTTAATAAACTAATAAAGTGAACGGTGGAAATTCCAAAAATTATCTATCAACATATACATAAGTATTATTCTACAGATAAAGATTAGATTCAACCCTTATGATTGTTCAATGAATATTCAATACAATACATCATCATTAGTTGAAGGATAATAAGTTGAGACTTTAACTAATAATCCTTATCAGTTGAATTCCATCACTATTTAGGGTTAGAAATTGTTGCTCACTTGAACAAGATAAAGTATCTAAGTACCATTCATAACATGCTCTCTTAAGAAGTGGTATTTCATGTCAATGTGTTTTGTTCTTGAATGTTGGACAAGATTTTCTGTAATGACATGGCATTTATGTTGTCACATAAAATTTAAATCTTGTCCACATGTAGACAATAATCCAATAGTTGAATTTTCATCCATAAAATATGTGCACAAGGCATCAATATATTCAGCCTCAGTTGTGTGAGTGGACACTAAATTTTGTTTCCTCCTAAACTAGGACATAAGCTTGTTTTCAAGAAATTGACATGTGCTAGTTGTGCATTTTCGTGTCTATTTTGCACCCTACATAATCTTCATATGAATAACCATTTAGATTAGAGAAGGAATCTCTAGGGTACCAAATGCCAAGTTTTGGTGTACTCTTGACATATCTCGAAAAAAATTTGATAGCTACTAAATGAGATTCTCTTGGATCAGCTTCAAATCTAGCACAAAAACAAGTAGCAAACATTATATCTGGGCTAATAGCTGTCAAATATAAAAGTTAACCAACGATGCCTCTATAGTTTAAAATATCCACAGACTTTTCAGTAGTGTTCAATTAAAGTTTAGTGGTAGTGACCATTAGAGTTTTTGCAGATGTGCAATTTATTAAGTCAAACTTCTTTAAAAGATCATGAATATATTTAGTTTGATTAATGAATATTACATCACTAACTTGCTTGACTTGTAAACCAAGAAAGTAAGTTACTTCTCTCATCATGCTCATTTCATATTTACTTTGCATCAAATTGATAAAATATTTGCAAATTTCTCATCTGTAGATCCATATATAATATCATCTACATAAATCTGAACAAGTATACTAGAGCCATTAAAATTTCTAAAGAAATTTTTTTTGTCAGCAATGTCTCTTGTGAAATGATTTTCTAAAAGAAACTTTGACAAAGTATCATACCAGACTCTAGATGCTTGCTTGAATCCATAAAGTGCTTTAAAAAAATTGTGAATATAATCAGGAAAATTAGGGTCTTCAAAACCAGGAGACTGACTGACATAAACTTCCTCCTCCAAATCTCCATTCAGAAAGGCACTTTTGACATCCATTTGATAGACTTTGAAATTGGCATGGGCTGTATAGCTAGAAAAATTTTGATTGCTTCAAGTCTTGCAACTGGAGCAAATGTTTCATCAAAATCTATTCATTCTTGTTGACAATAGCCCTTAGCAACCAATCTAACTTTGTTTTTTATGACTATGTTTTCTCATCCATCTTTTTTCTAAATACCCATTTGGTGTCAATAGAATTCTATGCTTAAGGTTTGGCTACCAGCGGATGTTGCACTTTGTCTTACAATGGATGCAGTATCTTGTATTTCAACGGATGCTACATTTTTTCTTTCAAATGATACAGCACTATGTGCATCAACTGATGTTCCTTCATTTGAAGATAACTTTGAATATTCTTTTGTCATTATATCTAGATCACTTTTATCATCACTATCATCATAATATATCTCAACATTATTAAATTTGAGACTTTCATGGAGACCTTCATCTGTTAGTGTTGGCTTCCTATTCTTGAACAGTTGATAAGGAGTTATGCATTTGGCTTGATTGATCAAAGAATCTATTCTGAGTGTAGCATGGAGTGTTTAGAGCCCCATCCTAAAAATTAGTTGGTAACTTTTATTCTTCTAGCCTTGTTCTAGTTGCTTCAATCAATAATCTATTCTTTCTCTTAACCAACCACTCCATTTTGTTGTGGCGTCCTTGCCGCTGAGAACTCATGCATGATTCCATTTTCTTCACAGAATAACCTCATCGTTGAATTTTTGAATTCATGATATTGAGAAAGTCTTAACTTTTGGGGTCATTAGGTTCACCTACAACCTGACCACTCTAGTTGACCAACATGACATGAAGTTTTATGAAAAGTTTATTTTACTAAAATACAAATATATTACGAAGAAAAAACTTCTTAAAAGTCAAGAAGAAATTATATTTTACAAATGCTTAGCCCAAGAGGAAAACTGAAAAACCAGGGTCAGCTTCACCACTATAATATTGTATTTCAAAGGAAATCATCATTCAGTTTCCTGTTACCATGATTGTACTTAAGTGCACATTGTACCTTATACTATTATGAATGTCATATTCACTCATAGACTTTCTGACATGAAACTCAGCATTATCTATGTTTGTCACCAAGTCTTCTTCTCGCTGACCTATAAGGTGAGGTTAACTGCAACACATCATAAACAATTCATCCTAGTAAGCTCAATTAGGTCTAGAAAATAAACATTAAAACCCACACAAAAAATAAAACTATCTTGAACAAACATCATAATTTATAATAAAATACTCAATGATTATTTTCATGTATCTAAATAAAAATAAATTAAAACAAAGTGATTTCAAGATTTCTTATAATTTAGTTACTCTAAAGATCCTAAAATATTAGTTCAAGATAAAATATTTGATGCACTTTGTTAAAATTCAAAATTACATTATTTCAAGATAAAATATTTTTCACTATTTTACAAGACATACTCATCAAATGTATTTTATAATTTATCAAAAGTCCAATCTACCTTTAAGTTATTTTGTGATAATATTATATAGTTTAACCATTCATGCACCACACAACAAGTGTGCCAAAGTTTAGACATGGTATATAGAAGATTAATAAATAAATGGGTTTCTAAACAAAAGCTAAAGTGAGAGAAATTAGTACACCACCTAATACCCTTGAAAGTGTTAATGTGGCTTAAAGTTATATTATTATTGTTGATGTGGTAACTTAATATTATTTATAACAGATAAATATTTTATATATAGAAATTATTATATGGCAGTACCTGTCAATAATTGGAGGATTTTCTGCATTGTTTATCATTGTTTACCAAATTTGTAACAAAATTTTATGGGTAAAAAAATCAACTAAGATAAAAATTTTATTACACCATATTAGATAAAAAAAGAACATAAAAAAATTCAGACAAGTATCTAGTAGAAAGTCACAAAGTAGTTTAAACATACACCCAAGATGAGTACCTTTTTTTCTTCCTTCTCTGTATTGCTCATTAAACAAATTTATGTTCATTGTACTATGAAGGTATAGTTTTGGGAGAAACTATTTCATAGTTTCTACTCGGATACTCATATTATTGGTGGCTACTATATATAATCTTGAAATGATGTTACATTTTGGTAACTTATATTTAGGATTACATTTTAGTATTGTAGGTGGCCTTACTTTTAATATAAAATTTTATAAAATTTGGCTTTATTACTTTATTTTTCCTTTATATTTTGGTAACATAAAATATCTTCTCCAAAATTTTATAACTATAATTTGAAGTTATATTTTGGTAACTTACAATATCTTATATAATGATAATATATAATATCTTAAATAATGATAACATATGTGACAGTTACTTTTTATGTAACATATAAAATATCTAATGATCATGATATTATTTCGCGCCTAACTTTACTTATCATAGTAAATATAACTTTGAGTATTTGAAGTAAGGTTTTATCAAATTTAACTAATGCAAAATTTGTTGATTAAGGTGAGAGTAATATGAAGTCGGGCTGAAGTAGTACTACATCTTTCACAAATGATAAAAATAATAGTAGTAATAATAAAAGAATAAAAATAATAATAGTAATAATATTATCTTTAAAACAAATTTTTTAAAGTTGTTAGATTAGTAAAAAATTTGAATTTTCATTTCAACTAATATAATATGAATAATATATATCAAATTAGGTTCGAGTCTCCTGTTTGAGTTTGTAAATATTAGTATTTATGTTTTCATTGATAAATGTGCCCATTCAATATTTTGACACAAGAGAAAATACATAGAAACATTTTAAAAAATGAGCGGAATCAATCCACATATTTGATACTCTAGTTTCCCATTTCAAATGGTCAAGAATAATCTCAAGACAATTTTAGTTTTTTGAAGATATATAATATTTGTCTATTCTAATTTTAGAGTAGTGAAACTATTTCCATAACATGATGCATAACTTAAAATCTATCATTTAGATATGTAAAAATAATACTTGCACAATAATAAGGTTAATGATATTTTCATCCTTAGTATTTAGGCACACTCATGATGACATAACTATTCTATGTCTAATTTTATTCCACTAATCCTTTAATGGTTGCGTCTGCTATTGCTATAAAGCTGATATTTTGTACCATTTTATTTCACTCTTACCAACTGACTCAGGGTTTAAAAGTCTATGTTACACACAAATGAGAAATTTAAATACAAGAATTTCAAATTACGTTAGCATATAACTCACTTTGCACCTAAGCATAAACTTGGTTCTTTAAATGATGGTTATGTT
The DNA here is from genome assembly GCF_009905375.1 of Apium graveolens. NCBI lineage: Eukaryota > Viridiplantae > Streptophyta > Magnoliopsida > Apiales > Apiaceae > Apium > Apium graveolens. The sequence continues at coordinate 288,901,113 of NC_133652.1, read as the reverse complement.
ATGTGTGTTTAAATTTGAAAATTGTTTCAAAATAGGACTTTCATTGACTCATACATATTTGTAGAATAAACGATCTTTCAATATAAAAAAATTCAGGTTTTGAAAGTATATTTAATGAAAGTGGAATAATTTTTCAAGTCTAGACAAGTTCATGTGAAAAACAAACCATGGACTTATTGTTAATAAAATATGAATATTTCAATTAATAAAAATATTAATTAATTATTCCATATAATGATAAACTTTTAAAATCTAATTTTTTAGTACTTTAGTTGGCTTCATTATAAATAATCACATTTTGTTTAACTAGTTCTAAAGAAAATTAATTGATTAAATGAATGCACTAACTAATTAAACAATTAATTAATTACCTAAAACAGTTATAAATAATTAAATCAAATTTGGATTAACCAAAATTATTTTTTAGAATTAAATTATTTACGTTAAATATTTAAAATAATTAATTGAGTAAATTTTTAATTAAAAAATATAAATATTATAACTTTGATTTATTTTTAAATTAAATCATAGAAACAGTTTTTGGATTTAGTGATCTAAATCAAGGGTTTGGGGATGAACTTGGCAAAACTCCCAAGCACATTGCCATAAATCTCCAGAATCCAAATCTCATCTATTTTAAAAGCCTGGTTGGCTCAAAATAGACCTAGAATCCCACAACCGTGAAACTCGACTACATCAACAACCCTAACATGAATTCGAGCCTAACAACGATTTTCGAAGAAAAATATGGTTTCACTAGATTTTAAACAAAAAACAATGATATACATATCAAATATTAGCTAAGGATGCACACAATCTAATACTATAATCAAAACTAACAACTAATACATTGATTATACCAATTTTCGCATTCAAACAGTTACAAAATATATATGAATAGACTTTAATCAAACGGTGTATCATTTTAAAAAAAACAAGCTGAATCTATTAAAAACATAAAAAAACGTCAACAAACAATCATGAAAGATTAACCCAAGTTGACCCAAAATGAAAAACATCAATTTTGAGAATTACTCGACCCTATGCAATAATTCTCGGGGCTACTCCAGTACTCAGGTGAACAGGATGGACGTGGATAAAACTTTCATTTATGGTAATGGTTGAGCTAAAACGGTTGGGGTCTTAACTTTTATAGTAGTGAAGGGGAAGATGAGGGGTGTGGTTATAGCCATTTGAACTATTATTAAATTTATTAAAAGTATGATTTTAATTCCAATTCTATACCCTTTCCACATACATCGCGAGATGCTATATCTAATTTATGTTAGCGTTTGACGATCAAAATGAAATTTTTAGATCTGGTCAATCATATTGATCTCTAATTTAGGGCTCATGACTTTATATGTAATTAAGGTTGAGTTTGGGAGATTTTGTTGAGTATTAAAATCTCCTATCTTCCTCACGATGCCTACATACCTATATATATAAAACCTCAATCCCACATAGTTATATTTTACGATTTCCATCGCCTCGTCCAATACATAATGGCAATGCACATTTTTTAGATAATAACTCTTGATGACATAATATACTAATTCTATTATGACATATGGTTGTGGTGGTGGAATAAGCTGGAATTTATTGGATATTAGTTTGAGATCCCATTAGTAGAGCCTCTTATGCTAATACTCATTCGGATGAGCGTTCTGGGCCTGAGCTTTCATACTTAAGGCTTATTGAGCCAAACTTTATATATTGACACTTATTGGGTTGAGTCTGCATGCTCAACATCTAAACAAGCTATGAATATGTGTCCATATCTTCATTGCACCCATGTTCATTTCATTGATAATATCCGACCATGGACTTTATAGAAGTTCTTGAGCCTTTACCCGCCATAAAAGTTAAATCTGGCCAGAATTCTATAAGCCTAAATAGTACGGGCAGTTACTTGGATGCACACATTGCGTCTACAACAGTGTGGCAACCAAATGGTACTACTACATCCTTCTTATACCAGAGTTCAGGTAAGGTACCTAGAGAATATATATATATACAACAAAAATATAAAACACATGGGTTTATTAAACATTCATGAAAACCCCACCAAATGCAACACAACTAATATGGTAGAAAGCTTGTAAAAAATGTTAGTCTCTATAATAAGTTTTAAATTCGTCATAATAAAATTAGTGGATAAGTTTTAAATCAGCTGAAAATAAGAGAAACATTTATGGGTCGTAATTCAATAAAAGTTGTCCAATGCATATTAAAGTTGATTACACATACATCCAAAATCTATGAAGAAAATAAAAAAAATTCAAAAGTAGAGCTATGTTATATTAAATATTTTATTCGGTATTAATTAATAATTAATAATCTCCATTGAGTGCAATAAGATAACTCAATTCGTAATAGTTTATCATTTGCCATTCTCTTTGAATCTTACTCACCTCGAGATTTGTCATAACATATACCGGCTTGTAACACACGGAACCTAATTATTAGTAAAAAAGATAAAACTCTCTTGGTTCCTAAAAGATTATCATACTTTCCAGTTTTGAATATTTCAAAAAAAATACACTGATCTTCTATTTTTAAAAAGTAATAATTTTTAATATGATAAAAGGCACATTCACCAATTACTTATGATATCATATATTAGTGGCACATGTCAAGATAATTAAATTAAATTGAAGTACAAAAATGAATAAATGGATATCGTTGCATCTTAATTAAAGAAATAGCGATCATGCAAATTTGCACTTAATATGAAAATATGGCACCTTTCTCTCATATGCATAATATTTCTATAATTTCTAGAATACAACAGTGATATGGCAATTGAAAAACTAATATTAAATTATTAGATTATAAATTCCTTATCATCTTACTTTTATGTACAACCCAACATTGTTTACATTTGCAGAATTATTTTATAATATCCCTAATTTACGTGAAATCAATATACATCTTTTTCAACATATGTATACACTTTATACGAGGAGCTTGTTAGTCTGTACGGAAACTCATTCCTATGTAACCTACAAAACCTCAAATTTAGATATTTATTTACTGGACATGGGTGCTCGGCCATTAGCACCGATCTTCTTCCTTCTGTTTATCTATAGGAACAAGCATTTACTAGTTTTATGCATTAAATTCTTTAGGCAGATTTTTGTTGGTTTCAGTATTTATTGTTTCTTTTTTCAAATGCTTTATGATGATAAAATGTTTGCTTTTGATATTTATCGTATTCATCTTATTACATTTAAGAGTTCCAAGAACATTTTCTATCTCGTATAGGTTAAACTTGATATATTCGTGTAAATTTTCTACTAGGCTTCAAGGAGAAAGAATTCAAGAAGATATAAATTCATCCCAATATTATTCTGGGTATGTTATATGTGCTCGTAATGGTAATACTAATCACTAATCAATAAAAGTAACTGTTAGTAAGATTGCACATTTTCTTCTATCCTACTGTCTTTTCCTTTTTTCTCTTTTAATAGATTTGTAGCTAAGTACTCGTAGCAATAAGTGATTCCAGAACACGATGCCTAGTATTCGCTTTTGTTGTCAAAGTTGGGAATATATGAAAGTGGTTGAGCTAGGGTCGAAACATGGTGGGGTTTAACACTAACAAAAATTCACAATACAACTAAACAACACAACAAGCCAAACTATACTACCCAACTCTTAGATTAAAGGATTACTAATAATGATAAGATAAAAAAGATATAAATTTAAATTGCAAACCATGAGTGTAGGAATTTAAGTATAAAATACAACTCGAAAAATTATTTTGGAATCTGGATGAATTCCTCCACTCCTTGTTGCAATCTCCCTCTCAAGTTGCTTGTATACATTCTCTGAAGAATACAGCTAACATTTTTTCCATACTGTATTGTGTTCTAATATTCTATATACAATATGTAAGATCTAATTTATAATAAAGAGTTTTTAATGTGTTTCCCAAATTAAATTGGACATCAATGTAAAATTCATAAGTTGTCTTCTAGGCCTGATTATGGGCTGCTCTAGTTGGATTTTTGATGTGCCAATTTATTGATGTGTATTTTTAGAAGTTCGTTTCGTTCTCAGGGAAGGACTGATATTGACACCAATTTCAAGTATTTTATCTCTTACAGTTCAGAAGTGTGGAGAATAATTTTGTGTGTATTTCAACTATCCACTCATTTAGTCTAATAAATAAATAAAAAATATATCATATATATGAGTGAAATAATCCAAGAATGAGGGTTCCTCAATGGTTATCCTCAATGTATAATTTGTGTCTCTTATTTTATTAAAACAATCCTTTTAATGTTTATAAAATCATTTCTTAAGGTAGATTGTAGTGCATGTAATTATCATTTTAATGTTTATAAAATCCTATCCGAAGGTAGATAATAGTGCAAGCAATTTAAGTTTTGACTGATAATTATGATAATTTTTTGTATTATTTTAAAAATATAAAAATACTTTTAACAGAGAATTAGATATGCGTAATTTGCAGTCAAAGTTTAAATAATTTGACTATAGACTAGTCAAAACATGACACATAATATGAGATAGAGGGAGTATGCAACACGTAAATTCATGATATTAGAACCCAGTCAACATTCAAAATCTAAGGGTTCTTTCTAGATGTGCATGAAAGGTTTCTAGAGTCTAGGAAGCTAGATTCAATTTCTAGGACTCTAGAAACAGTCTCAAGGAGTTAAAGGTAGTTTATTGATCCTAGAAAGATTTCTTGGTGCTAAGATGTGTTAATGCAGTAAAGTTTTTACCATTTAATTTTGCTATAACTTCTAAAAGTTGTTCACCATACCCTAATTTGGTGTTACTATTTAAATAACTTCATTAATATGGAATTTTCATATTATATTATACTATCAAAAGAACTTAGTTTCGAGTCAACATTAAGTATTACCTATATCACATAAATTGGAGATCGAAGAGTAGAGTTGATAGAAAAAAGAATAATTCTTGATAATAGAGAAGTGTTAATCCCAAACAATCTAAAAGTTGAATTACAGAAGGGGGGGTTGAATATAATTCTTGGTTTCTTCTCGATTTTAAGAACTTCTCACAAATATAAATATAAGTGTTAAATATGCAAAAGTGCGAAATGAAAAATAACAAACTATTCAAACATAAAGTAATTAAACACAAGGATTAAAAACTTTCTGGTGGATTAAACTTATCCACCGGAGATATATATATATTTCGAGAACCCTGTGATACAAAGATTGTACACAGATGCTTACAAGTAGTATCACAAGGAACAGAGAAATTCTTCACATATACAACATTTTCTATTTCTCTAGTTTATTGCTGAATTTACTATTAGCTACTCGTGGTTTATATATTACCAAGTTACAAGTGAATAAGACAAACTAATAAAATAAAATGTGTCTTTGTCTAATCACATGCTTCTTCATTTCTCCATCCAGTATCTTTAATTTTCTTCAAGCATGGAAATGGAAATGCTTCTTTGTTCTCTAAAACCTGTAAATAGGCTGCCACATTCCATTTGTATACAATCAACCCATATGACTGTTAAGTCACTAATAACTGCTTTTTGAATTTGATCATCCGTTGGAACTCTTTTGGATCATCGTTTGAGACTTTATTGAATCATCCGTTGAGAGTCTGTTTGATCATCCGTTGAAAATCTAGTTGATCATCCGGTGAAACCTTGTGGAACATCCGTTAAGAGTATCTTCTTGGCAGTTAACTCTATTTCACTTATAAAATATTACAAGGCATCCAATATTTACAATTAGCCAACCTATCTTGCATATTAATCTACTAGTCAACATGACTTAGAATATCCTACAACTTATAGTCCTCTAAGGCATTACAGTATGCATGAATGTGTTAAAAAACTTATTAAAAACATAATCTACACTCTCAACGGATGACATAGTAGATTATCTATTGAGAGCTACAAAATACACTTAACTAAATCTACTAAGGTGTTTTGATTAGCTTATCATCAAGCCTCGAACATATTCCTAACAATGTCCCCCAATTTATGTCTACGGGGATTGTAGGCATAAATTTAGAGGGACTTGATGATAAAAAACACCTCTTTACATATAGACTATTCAACAGTAGATAAAACTTACAAGTGCTGCAAGTTTATTAAAAATTGTACAAAAGAAGGTCATAGAAAATCTCACAAGCCATTTTCAAGGTGCTCCTCTAAACTGAGCAAGTTAATATTTTCTTCTTGAATGTCTAGTCCTCTTTCCCAGTTCTTTATTATTCTCTTCAATTTGGTGTTGAAATTGTCTATAGAACTCGGATTCATCTTCATTTGATTGATCTGGCATCTCCTGCATTTCCTTGAGAGTTTCATTGCTTGATATCTTTAGCTAATCATCTAATCTGAAAAATCTTCTAATGTTCTTTTCATCCTTGAACTCCATTAACCAGTATGGCTTCAAATGCACTCTTTTCCCATTGTAAGGAATGGTCAAGATTATTGGGAGTGCATTTGGCTCTCTCCAGCTCTGTCTTATTCTTTCAATCTGATTGAGTATCTCCTTCTTGGCAACAATGTTAAATACAAGATTTTCTTGATTTAGGAGAATATCTTCACTAAGATAGAGTAACCTTCATTGATAATCCTGTGAAGAGACCAAGTAAACTCCTTTCCACCCTTGTATCTGAACACACATCTTTTTGGAAACCTGTTGTGGGCATTAATTGCTCTCACATTATCTAGCTCATCCAAATAGAGATTGATATCTGAAACCTCCTTTATATCACAGATAAATAGTTGATCTCCTTTGTTGACATTAGGTTTGGGTTTGGATAGATTTTTTGATTTGAATGGAACTGGCTTGACTGGCCTTCTTGGTTTGGACTTTCTTCTTTTGGCTGAGATGGAATTGGGAGGTTAAGATCAGTAATTGGGAGGCTTTCCCAGTTTATTGGTTCACCCTTAGGAATTATTGGTTCACCATGGAAATTCACATCAGAATAAACCTTAAATTCGGCTTGCTCCATTGTGGGCAAGGTTGGTTGATTTGAAGTAGTAGACTAGATAGGCTCAGGTTCATCTTCTTTCTCTTCTTCTCAAAAATCCAGCTTCCTTTTGGTTATTTCCTTTCTTATCCTTTTTTCCAATTTTCTATTTTGGTTCCTCCAAATTCTCAGTTTTAGTGATAGTGGTAGGTTTCTCAGCTTCCAATTTGGTAGCAACCTTTTCAGCTTTTTTCTTAGCTTTTAAGGTAGTCTGCTTTTTCTGATTGATAAGTCTTGGCTTTGCTTTTGTTTTAGCTTCTGCAAATTATGGATGTCAGCCATCACACAAATTTCTTTTCCATGTATGTAGACTTTCGCTATCCTTTTCTTTAAAACTGAATCTCTTGGATCTTTGATGTGAGCAATAGAATGACCAAGCAATTTCTTTTCATCTAGTTGAGGAGTTGCATAGACTAGATCCAAAGGATTCTTGGTAGAATATTTTGATGAATGCTTCTTGGGCTTCAAAATCACATTGGCCTCTGACTGTCTTCTAGCAGAGGTTTGACCTCCCCCAATATTCCTCAAGCTCATATCACTGATAGGAATTTGTCTCAGTTGAGTGAAGTGTTTCACAGATTTTTCTTACTTTGCAAGTGGACCAAAAACCTTTTCAATCTTCTCATCCATTTGCATCATTTATTCATTCAACCTGAGCTCAGCTGCTGCAATATTGATCAAATCAATGCCATCTAGAACTGGTGGATTTGAGAAAGTAATGGCTGGAATAATTACGTTGCTGACTTGAATTTGTACATCCTTCTCCCGCTCACTAACTTGAGTAATTGCATCTTTCTCCCCTTTTTTGTTATCATCAAGTTGTGCAGGGTTGGAAGTCTGAACAGCCACCAATTTTTGTAGTAATTGAGTTTGAGTTTCTTGGATGGAAAGGATTTGAGCAACTGAGTCTTCAACTTTAGACAGTCTTGAACCCAGATTCTCAACCTTTTTATTCAAGTCATACCATTTCCTGAAATTTTGATTGAAACCGGTCCTTGTTGTATCAGGAAGTTTAGCATCCAGTTTCTTATAGAGATCCTCCTTGACTTGAGCCGAATCGTGTTTCAGTACATCTACAGTTTGATGATGTTGAAGAGCTTGAATTTTATATAACTGTAGAGACTACAGATGGGTTTGTAGAAGTTTCTTGGTGCTGGTATTGTTGGTGGCTTGAATAACATCTTGAATTTCGTGAACTAGTTTGAACAAGATTGACTTGAAATGATGAAGATTGCAATCTTTTGAGAAATTACAATCTGGAGTTTTAGTCTCTCCCCTATCACTAGAGAAAATTCATCCTATAAAGTATATACATATGTTACAAAAGATGTCACTGATCTTACATAAATTAGAGAGACTATAAAATAATACTGCAAATGAAAACAATGTTGGGTTGCATATTAAAATAAGATGATGGGGAATTTATAATCTAAAATAATAAGTTGAATTTAATATTATTTTTCAATTGCCAAATGACTTTTATATTCTAGAAAATATAGAAATATTATGCATGTCATGGAAGAGTACCATATTTTTATATTAAGTGCAAATTTGCATGATGGCTACTTCTTCAAATATGATGTAGCGATGTCCATATATATTCAGTACTTCTATTTAGTTTAATTAGCTTGACATGTGCCACTATAATATGCCATCGTGAGTATTTGGTGAATGTGCCTTTTATAATATTAATAATTATTACTTTTTAGAAATAGAAGATCAATTTTTTTTGTAATATCAAAAAATGGAAAGTATGATAATCTTTTGGGAACTAGGGGACTTTTAGTTTTTACCAAATATTTAAGTTATGTGTGTTACAAGTCAATATAAGTTCAGACAAATCTCGGGGTGAACAAGATTCGAAGAGGACGATAACTGATAAACTTAATATGAAAATATGGCACTATTCCCACACAGGCATAACATGTAATTTTTAGAATACAAAAGTGATTTGGTGATTGAGAAACTAATATTAAATTATTAGATTATAAATTCCCCCTCATCTTACTTTTATGTACAACCCAACGTTGTTTACATTTGCAAAATTATTTTATAATCTCCCTAATTTATGTTAAATCAATATACATCTTTTCTAATATATGTATACACTTTATACAATGAGCTTGTTAGTCAGTACATAAACTCATTGTTATGTAACCTACAAAACCTCAAATTTAGATATGTACTTACCGGACATGGGTGCTCCACCATTAGCACCAATCTTCTTCCTTGTTTTTGTGTAGAGGAACAAGCATTTACTAGTTTTATGTATTAAATTTTTTAGGCAGATTTTTCTTTGAATCGGTGTTTATTATTTCTTGTTTCAAATGCTTTATGATGATAAAATGTTTGTTTTTTATATTTATCATGTTCATCTTATCACATTTAAGAGTTCCAAGAACATTTTATATCTCGTATAGGTAAAACTTGATATTTTCGTGTAAATTTTCTACGAGGCTTGAAGGAGAAGGAATTCAAGTAGATACAACTTCATCCCAATATTATTCTTATACCTGCTGGTAATGGTAATATTATTCACTAATCAATAAAAGTAACAGTTAGTAAGATTGCACATTTTCTTCTATCCCAGTGTCTTTTGCTTTTTTATCTTTTAAGATTACACATTTTCTTCTATCCTAGTGTCTTTTGCTTTTTTTATCTTTTAATAGATTTTTAGCTAAGTACTCGTAGCAATAAGTGATCCTGGAACACGATGCTTTTTTCACATTTTTTGTCGAAGCTGGGAATATATGAAAGTAGGTGAGCTATGGTCAAAACGTGGAGGGGTTTAACACTAACAAGAATTCACAATACAACTAAACCACACAACAAACCAAACTATACTACCTCACACTTGGATTAAAGGATTACCTACTAATGATAAGATAAAGAAGATATAAATTTAAATTGCAAACCATGAGTGTAGAAATTTAAGTATAAAATACAACTCAAAAAATTCTTTTGGATGAATTCCTTCACTCGTTGTTCCAATCTCCCTCTCAAGCTGCTTCTATCGCTTCTTAGCTTCTCTCAAGAATACATCTAACTTTTTTCCATACTACATCATGTTCTAATATTCTGTATAGAATATGTAAGATCTAATTTATAATAAAGAGTTTTTAATGTTTTTTTATCGTAGGTAACCCTTCGGGTGCGTACTGGGTAAATACTACAAGCTCACGCAATAGAAGGTAAACCGCATTTAAGCGACACGATGTGACTCAGGAGGTATAATCATAAATTCTCCTTCCATGGGATTCGATCCTGTGACCAAATTAAATTGGACTTTGATGTAAAATTCATAAGTTGTCTTCCAGGCCTGATTCTGGGCTGCTCCAGTTGGATTTTTGATGTGCCAATTTGTTGATGTGTATTTTTAGAAGTTCGTTTCGTTCTCAAGAAAGGACTAATATCGACACCAATTTCAAGTATTTTATCTCTTACAGTTCAGAAGTGTGGAGAATAATTTTATGGATGTTTTAACTATCCACTAATTTTATCTAATAAATAAATAAAAATTATAAAATATATATGAGTGAAATAATCCAAGAATAAGGGTTCTTCAATGGCAATCTTGAATGTATAATTTGTGTCTCTTATTTTAATAAAAACAACTGAAGCATTTCGTCGCTTACTACGCCCTTCCTCGTCTCTGGGTGCCTAGGTATCCACCGTAAGCCTTTCCTCGTTTGAACCTCGCCCTTAACTTTAAGGCTATGCCATCCTAAGTTGCTGCTAAATGGATGGATCTTATCAACGTCCATGAATGATAAATCATAGATCGAACCGCCGAATCGGAAAAATTGGGTACTATCATATAGCTTTGTATCGGCTAAGTTCACGAGTTGGAGATAAGCGGACTCGAACCGCTGACATCCGTTATAAAATCCTCTCCTAAGGTAGATTATAGTGAACACAATTATCCCTTGAAAGCCACTCCCATGGTCATACAAAGTACAATTATAAACTAGTATTAGCCAAGGTTTATATGTTTTACAATCCACATATTTATCTCCTGATCCAATACTTAATTTGTGACTATCATATCATTTGATAGAATTACAACTCCTCTCCTGATTCGTTATAATTCCTATAGATGCAATCAGCGGTTCGTGACTCCCTTAATTGTGTTAAACTTTCAATGAGAAATTAAAAATCATAAAAAATCACCATATAACTAAACAACACAACAAGCCAAAGAATACTACCCAACTTTTGGATTGAAGGATTAGCTACTCATGATAAGATAAACATGATAAAAATTGGAATTATAAACCATAAGTGTAGGAATTTTAGTACAAAGAATACAACTTGAAAAGTTCCTTTGGAATCTCGATGAATCCATTCAATCCTTCCAATATCCCTCTCAATCTCCTTTTATCCCTTTTCTCAAAAATATGACTAACTTTATTCTATAGCATATTATGTTCTGTTTCTCTATATAGATTATGTAAAACCTAGTATGTAATAAAGAGTTTTTAATGTATTTCCTAAAATAAATTGCACTTTAATGTAAAATTCGTAGGTGTCTTCCAGGCCTGATTCTGGGATGTTCCAGTTTTGTTCTTGATGTTAGATCACTTCTAAACTCTAGATAATTCTGTTAGCATTGCATGGGTCATAATATCCCCTATTCTGATGTATAAAACTAAATAATTCTAAACTCTAGATAATTTTGTGAGGGCCCAAACTGTGTCGTGTGTGCATGAAACCCATGAAATCCGAATATGCTTAAAATTCAAGTCCAAATAAGACAAATTTCATTTAAGGTTCAGAATTCTATATTTCTTATAATAAAACAATAAACTATAATAAATATTATCCAACTAATTATAAAATCTTTTAAATATGAGAATAAGATCTCATAAAATATATAAAAATATGTAATCTGTAAAATATCCCCACACTTAATATTTTGCATGTGCTCATGTAAACTAATATATTTATTTTGTTAGGCCTAACTATACTGAGTTTGTAGTGAGTACTGACTACCATGATCTATTTCGTGATGATACGGTTCCGTTATGGTTATTGATCAACCCCTCAGTTCAATCATAAAGGAAATTTTCATCATGTAGTGAAATTTAAAAAGGTTGTTATGGTGGTTATTATGCTCGTGATAGTGAATTGAATTACAGTCGAAATTCTAGAATTGTGAATGGAAGTGATTCATTAAGTTGAAATAAAGCATAACATGCATGAAGAGCAATTTAAGCAATGGTTGATTTGACTCGTGGTCCTCAGAGACAGAGAATGAATAGTGTTTTAAATTTACAGGCTGTGGATAAAAGGGCGTGGCCCTCAATATGAAGAGAAGAGTATAACCTAACAGATTTTCAGATCGAATATGACAATGCTATATTTTATGTCATAAAACAAATTCGTGAAGATCACACACATAAAAGCATTAAATTTAATGTTTGGTCTAGTACCCCTTATGAAAATAAGAGATTAGATACTATATTCAGTGATTCACAAAAAGAAGTAAGCAAGTGACGTGAATACTGTTTATCCAATTTAATATGTTTAACTCTAATCTTATTTTATCGAGACTTGGATGGTCATTCATGATCAATGGAGTGAGTCATCTAATTCGAGATATGTTCTTGATCCAACATATAACACCACCGATGCGTACACGAGAGATAACTCCATGAACTTTGGATATAATAAGTACTTGTATCAATAAGCTACCTCGAAAAGTATAACTAGGGGTCACTTTAAAACACAGCTCATCCATTTATTTTTGGGTTAGCTAAATCCATGTTACAAAATTACATGTGTGAATGCGTCCAAGATGGTATGAGCCTATTTCTACCCTCAATGAAATAATGAATTATGATAATGTTTCACAATTATTTAAATGGTGCTAATGTAGCATCCTCATATTAAAAACTAGATAATCCATCTACATAACATACAACTTTAAAATAATTCACTATCACCATTTACTAAAAAGTAGATAATCCATCTACATAACATACAACTTGAAACAAATTTTATATTACATCGACGCCAAACTATATCTTCTTTGATGTTGTCACAGTAAGAAGCTGCATCAGATTCCTCAACTGTGGAATTTTTCTCCACTGCTATCTTCTGCAATGCTTTCAATTTTGAGTCCGTATCCACTAGATAATTATGGAGTTCTAAATTTTTCTCCTTAATTTCTAGTAACTCGTGTTCATTTTCATGGATTGAGCCCAGAAGTTTCGAAACTTGACCTTGAAGACAAGCACATTCTGGTTTAAGTGTTGATCCATAATGGCTTTGGCTATCGAGGTGCGACATAAATAATATAAAATCATGTGAGAAATAAAAATAAAAATAAAGTCTTCACAAAGGACCTACAAACCCATCATACATGACAAGAAATAGTAGAAGACCTTTATTTGACTAAAATGCAAACATATTATAGGCAATAAAACTTCAAGTCAAGGAAGAATTTATATAAGGCTCATTAACAAAACTTTACAAAACCTATACCCAAAAAATTGGACAAACGGAGCGGGCTTGACTTTTTTATATTGTGTAAGCATCATTCACTTTTCCATTACGATGATTGCCTACACTATATTCAGTGTTTTTATGTATGTAACATTCACTACTTGGCGTGATGACACTAAGAAAACTCTAAAACTAAAAAAATCAATGCATAAGTATCATCTCATAATTCTAATAGAGAGTTTCTAGAAAATTTCTAAAACTAAAATAACCAACCTAAAAAAATCATCTCACAATTCTAATATAGAATTTCTAGAAAATTTTGTATAGGCATCTTACTAAAATTAAATAAAAACATTGTCATATCAAGATATCATATGAATTGGTTAAAATTTAAAATTACATTAGTTAATGATAAATTATAGTTCACCATTGTGCAAGAAATACTCATAAAATATATTTCTAAAAATCAATACACTGTGAATTCCATGAAAGTGTTAAATATACTATAACATTGATGTATGGTAAATTAATGCTTTTCTATAACACATATCTGTGAAGTAATTGGAGCATTTTTTTCATTATTTAATCTGCTCCATAAGTAATATATCATAACTTAATTCATTACATCATATAAAAAAATACTATAATACTTAGATATATCATACACCAAGATGAGTACCTTTTCTTCTTCTTGATATACGTCTCAACAAATTATTTCTTTTCATCTTTCTCATCTAAGCTTCCTTTACTAGAAATGATTTGTACTCATATACTAGTATTATTGGTGGCTAGTATATATAACCATGACATGCTATTATATCTTGATAAGTTAAATTGGGGGTTAACGTGTATTCAATTTGGATTAAGGATTTTTTTGGATTTTTTTAAAATCTAAACTATTTAATTTGGATTCTAAAAATTCTTTTCAAATTTACTCGTATTCAATGAGGATTGTAAAAAGGTTTTTAAAATAAGAGGTATTTAATTTTGATTTGAATTTTTTTATTCAATTTGTATTTTCAAGAATATATTAAAATTTGATGGTTTTGTATCTTATTAAATTATAGATTTTGATAGATTTTCTTTGTAATTTGTGAGTTTTGAAATCTTAGCAAAATACTATATATCAACAGCTCTTCTAGTAGGATTAAAATCAACGAGTAAAATCATATAAAATAATGGATCATTGTAAATCATTCTAAGGCGTACCTTTTACTATGTAAAATAAATTAAATTTGGTTTACCACTACAATTTCACTTTATATTATTGTATTGTATAATATCTTTTAAAGTCACATTTCTTTGGTAAAGTATAATGTCTTGCACAAATTTACATTTCCTATAATCAAATAATCCAATCTCTCATCTAATTTAATTCTAATATTAAAGATAACTTCAATAAACTATTTTGTATGTAGTAAGTAACATTTTTACAAATTTAAAATCCAAAATTATACTTTAAAAAGAAGTTTAATAATTCTAAGACTAACAATAATAATAATATCAATAATAATAACAATAGTATTAATTTATTTTAATAAAATAATAAAGTGAACGGTAGAAATTCCAAAAATTATCTATCAACGTATACATAAGTATTATTCGACCGATAAAGATTAGATTCAACCGTTATGATTGTTCAACCGATATTCAATACAATACCTCATCATTCGTTGAAGGATAATGTGTGGAGAAATATTTTTGACTTTCAACGAATAATCCTTATCAGTTGAATTCCATCATTATTTACCGTTAGCAAATCCTGATTTGTAAATTTAATAAATTCAAACTTATTTACAAATTGCAAAGACATGAATAAAGAGTAAATAGACATACCTAACTCAATTACCAACCTAGTAAAAGTTGATTCATCAAGTGGGCTTGGTAAAGATGTCTGCAAATTGTTGCTCACTAGGAACAAGATAAAGTTTCAAAGTACCATTCATAACATGCTCTCTTATGAAGTGGTATTTCATGTCAATGTGCTTTGTCCTTAAATGTTGGACAAGATTTTCACTAATGACAATGGCATTTGTGTTGTCACATAAAATTTAAATCTTGTCCACATGTAGACCATAATCCAATAGTTGATTTTTCATCGATAAAATATGTGCACAACAGCTACCAGCAGCAATATATTCAGCCTCAGTTGTGGAAGTTGTAACACCCCCAGATCCGGGGTTAGGGATCCGGGTCGTCACGAGTTCCATTTCCCTTAATAACACCCAATCTTAATAAATAATCAACTATTCTGTACTGTGACCCCACAATAAATACACACACCACAAGTTATAGTCTCAGAGATGAACACTCAAAAATAACACAAGTCCTTATATTCCACAATTATAAACCGTTACACCTTAAAAGGGTTCTGAATAAATTTACATATTCCTTGCCATTATTACAATTCATATTATACATAATTCTGGTTCATCAACAGTTGAAAACGTAGCCTATTGGTAGCTCCTACCTCAGCTATGGCGGCATCAACGCTTCCAGAAGACTGCGGAACATTTTCTAACCGCTTGTGAATCGGGAGCTTGGTCCTGTTCATCTTTTCTATCTGTTGTTGTGTGATAAAAGAAGAAAGCAAGGGTGAGCAGCAAGCCCACCAAAATAATATGTATAATGATTAACAATATATGAGCCTTCTCATAGTACTCATGAAAGTCTTGGTCAAAAGAAATGAACCAAGTTTGATATCTTAATGCGATGAAGTCGCAAAATATTCAGTATATATACATATATACTTTTCAAAAATACTTTTCAAAATCTTGGAAGTCCTCTTCCATGCATAATATACACAGAGTTCCAGTTTATAATTGTATAAAACTATCGTTGCAAGGTGATCTCATATATCTAACCTTGTCTCAACGTTTTTCTGAAAATCTTTGACATGCATAAGATAATCATTTACTAGATATAAGTTTAAAAGATGAAGTTACAAGATACTCCAATATACTTATATCTTTTTCAAATACTACTTGAACTACCACCGTTCAAGTTATAATGATCTTTCAACAGTTCATCACATAGATGAGACTACAAGACAAGATTTGAATAGATTAATCTTTGAAGTATTATTGAAGGAAATGAAGTTATGATATACTTCATTAAGTTCCGATATATATATATATCCACATATACATCTTCTTTATACATTTCCTGAAAACCTCTGTCATGTAAAGTATAAACAGAGTTTGATACATCCAATAAATTTTTGGAAGGAAAAAAAAGAATTGTGGCATAAACCCGATATCTTGCTGATCAGGCAAAGATACCAATAAGTAACCTTTTCTACTAGTAGATGGACGAATTCCCCACTGGTCATCACCCTGGTCGCAATAGGACCTTATGCTGGACTGCCACTCAGCCACTTACGTATTTGATGGACTACCACTGAGCCACTTACACTACCATGGAAGCCCACTAAGCCCATGTTGCTTATGCCGACTCGATAGATGGACTTACTTCCCGAACGTTGGGTAAGTAATCAATTCATTTACCAAAACTGCAACCTTGTTGCGAATATAAAATACACCACAGAGCCGGATCCCTCTGGTTTTGAGCGAGTATTTAAATCCCCTTTAAAAAGGAAGATATTAAATATATAAAAAATGAGTTTTGGGATCCGCTCTAACTTTTAAAAATCATTTTAAAGACTCGAAAACCTTTTAAAGAGTGTTCGGAGTAATGCTGATTTAATAAAGTAAATCAGTCCCAATATATTAGAAAATATCTGAATATTATTATTTAAATAATATTCCCATAAAGAATAATTTTTATACAAATAATTGAGGTAGAAGTTGTAAAACTTATACTTAAAGTGAGTATTAAATAACCAAAGATATACTTATACGAAAGTACTATCTTTATTAGAATAATCAAAGATAAGTTTGATTATCGACACCTTATTCTTTAATAAAATAAAGAATATATCTCAGCCAAATAATCGGAGTCATAGATCCTCAAATGAATATTCAAATAATATTCATTAAATAATATAAACTGAGTCATAAGCCCTCGAATGAATATTCAAATAATATTCAATAAATAAAATAAAAGGAGTCATAAGCCCTCGAATGAATATTCGTAATAATATTCATTAAATAAAATAAAATGAGTCATAAGCCCTCAAATGAATATTCGTAATAATATTCATTAAATAAAATCAAAGTTATCGAAAATATCCTTATTCGATTAATAGTTTTGAAAACTATATCAATATATTTAAATATATATATATATATATATATATAATACTCGGGAACATCGACTCCCGGTTTTAGAAAATGTTCACCTTTGGGTCCCCTATACTAAGGGTATACACAACTACTGCTTATCTCTAGCATATGTATTATGCAACTAATAAGCATTTGAACCAACAGATATATAAATCAAGAATACGGAACAGGCATGCATATATACCATATCACATGCTACAATATATCGTAAAAATTTGCTAATAACAAATATGCATTTATCACAAGATCATGCATATACACATATACATCACAACAATAGTTATACGGGTAGAAAACTTTCCTGAGCGACTGGGGGTTACAAACGGCTCGGGACGAGTCTTGTAACCTATAAACAACATGTAAGTTGGAACTTAACCAAAGTCACTTGTAAATCTATACTTTAACCAAATTAGACTCTAACGATCGCTTTGCGCTTACTGATTCTCTTAAGTCGCTCGAGTACCCTCGGCTCCACCATTTTTAATAAAGTAACCATTACGAGTTTTAAGGCGATTCTTTCGCGAGTACCTTACCAACTGCCTAATCCACTTAACATAATTGTTTCATACTCCAATTAGTCTTTTAAGGTCTTTAACCTATGTTTTAAAGTAAGGCGAGGGTTAATGGTTCGTTCGCGAAACGTCGTTACTTAAAACGGCCGTTTCCCCTAAACCGTACATCGGAATCAAATGAACCACATATCAAAATGAAGCTCGTAACATGAAATATCTAATCATGGCAATGGTCAGAACCTAGCAGGGAGTTCTCGGGTCCTAATGTTATGAACAAAAGCAGTCTAAAGTAAATCGGACATTACGACAGCTATGTTTATGCGATTTCCCAAATTTATACCATTCCAAATCAACCACCAATCAACCCCAATTCATTCATACAACCAAAATCCATCCATACCATACTACAACAGCCCCAACACCTCAAGTTCTCCAATTTATGTTATTCTCAAATATGAATTTAAAACTAAACTTAAGTCCTTTAACTAATGAATAAGATTTCAACATCCAATTTACTACAACTCTAACCCAAACTCTAAACATGCAAGCATCAAGCTACTCTTTTATCATAACAATCAAAATCATCCTAATATACAAAGTAAAGCTAGGGTTTGGAGATGTTATACCTTCCTTGAAGTGATGTGAGTAGCTAGGAAGCCTTAAGAAGCCTTGAGATGTCTTAGGGATGCTTGGATCTTAAAGGAAAAACAAGAAAAATCAAGTTAAAAATCTTGAAATCACTATTCATTATCTTCTTCATTGATTTCTTGGAAGAGATTGAGAATTAATTGGAGGCTTAAACTTAGAGGATGGCCATATCTATGCATAAGGAGTACTAGATAATTACCTTACTAATTAAGGAAGCTTGGAACTTGAATTTTGAAATTCTTCTTCTTGAAATGGAGAGAAAAGCCGAGAGCTTCTTGATGAAGAAGTGAAATGATTTTTGTGTCTGTGAGTTTTTTTGCCTAGCTTGGTTGCTTTTGATTTGTTTTTGGTTAATTACCTTTTTAACCTTGAACTTTGTGCGGTTTTAAATCAACCACACCTCCTTCCCCTTATGTCATGCTTATGTCACCTTGTGATGTCATCCTCCCTCACTTGCCCTCTTCTTATTGGTTGGATGACCTCATCATCCCTAACCTCCTTGATTAACTCCTAATTGTTTGCCTAATGACCGCTGAGCTGTTATACGGTTCGCTTAACTTTCATTCTCATTTCTCGTTTGACGGATCATACCTGGGATCTTATTACCTTGGTTTCCTTAACCTTTCTCAATACATTATATTTCTTTTATGATCCTATCTTATAATCCTTTAATTTAAATCCTTTTTATCATGTTACCTTATACTCAATTCTTTATGTATCTAGTGGATTTCCGGGAAAAATCAAAGTGTTCAAAATTGGATTCTCACGATCTTTACATACACTTATATACCATATAGATTACTAATAAAATTCCAAAAATTGGGGTTATTACAGAAGTGTACACTAAATTTTGTTTCCTCCTAAACCAGGATACAAGCTTGTTTTCAAGAAATTGGCATGTGCTAGTTGTGCATTTTCGTGTCTATTTTTCACCCTACATAATCATCAAATGAATAACCATTTAGATTTGAGACGGAATCTCTAGGCTACCAAATGCCAAGCTTTGGTGTACTCTTGAGATATCTGAAAAAAATTTGATAGCTACTAAATGAGATTCTCTAGGATCAGCTTCAAATCTAGCACAAAAATAAGTAGCAAACATTATATATGGCCTACTAGCTGTCAAATATAAAAGTTAACCAACCATGCCTCTATAGTTTAAAATATCCAAAGACTTTTCAATAGTGTTCAATTCAAGTTTAGTGGCAGTGACCATTAGAGTTTTTGCAGATGTGTAATTTATTAAGTCAAACTTATTTAAAAGATCATGAATATATTTAGTGCCCGTATGGTAACTTGAATTTCATTTGAAATTCTGAATTTGATCAAATAACATGCTTTGATAAATAAAAAAAATTGAATTTGGATTTTATATGAAATTCAAGATATTCAAATTTTACTGCAAATATGAGAATTTGAAATGACAACTCAAATTATGTCATTTGAAATCCATTATTTAAAATAAAATATCTGTTTCCAAAAAAGGCATTAGTTTGGTTAATGAATATTCCATCACTAACTTGACTTGTAAACCAAGAAACTAAGTTACTTGTCTCATCATGCTCATTTCATATTTACTTTACATCAATTTTGAAAACTTTTTGAAAATTTTCTAATCTGTAGATCCAGATATAATACCATCTACATAAATCTGAACAATTATACTAGAGCAATTAAAATTTCTAAAGAAAAAAATTTTGTCAGCAATACTTCTTGTGAAATGATTTTCTAAAACAAACTTTGACAAAGTATGATACCAGGCTCTGGGTGCTTGCTTCAATCCATAAAGTGCTTTCAAAAGATAGTGAACATAATTTGGAAAGTTGGGGTCTTCAAAACCTGGAGACTGACTGGCATAAACTTCCTCCTCCAAATATCCATTCAGAAAGGCACTTTTGACATCCATTTGATAGACTTTGAAATTGGCATGGGCTGCATAGGCTAGAAAGATTTTGATTGTTTCAAGTCTTGCAACTGGAGCAAATGTTTCATCAAAATATATTCATTCTTGTTGACAGTAGCCCTTAGCAACCATCTTTTTTCTAAATACCCATTTGGTGTCAATAGAATTCTATCCTTTAGGTTTGGGTACCAGCTTCCATACTTTATTCTTTTCAAATTGGTTTAGCTCTTCTTGCATAGCTAAAACCCAATAAGGATCCATTAAAGCTTTTTTTACCTTCTTTGGTTCTTCCTGTGATAGAAAGCTGTTATATAGACATTGATCTTGAGTTACTTTCCTTGTTTGCACTCTAGATATTGCATCATCAATGATCAATTCAAAAGGGTGATCTCTTCTCCATTTCCTTTGAGGTGGTAGATTAGCTCTAGAGGAGGTGGCTTCGTTAGTGTCTATTTCCTGAGTTTATGGATCTGTGATTTGAAGATAGGGTTCTGTTAAACAATAATCTTGAGTTATTTTCAACTAATGATGAATTCTGCCTTTAAATGGATGATGCACTGTGCCTCTCAATGGACCAATTTGTCTTACAACGGATGTAGTATCTTGTATTTCAATGGATGTTGCATTTTTTCTTTCAACGCATACAGCACTCTGTGCATCAACTGTTGTTCCTTCATTTGAAGAAAACTTTGAATATTCTTTTATCATTATATCTAGATCACTTTTATCATCACTATCATCATAATATATTTCAACATTATTAAATTTGAGTCTTTCATGGAGACCTTCATCTGTCAGTCCTTCAATCTTTTTATCATCATATACAACATGTACATATTCAATTAAAATATTGGTTCTCAGATTGTAGACTCTATATGCTTTTCCAATAGCATAACCAACAAAGATAAGTTCATTAGGTTTGATATCAAACTTTCCATGGTGATCAGTTTAATTCCTTAGAATATAACACTTACATCCAAAGATATGAAGAAAGTTCAGTGTTGGTTTCCTATTCTTGAACAGTTGATAAGGATTCATGCATTTGGCTTGATTAATCAAAGAAAGATTTTGAGTGTAGCATGTGTAACGTCTGGGAAATTTACGTCTATATTATATCATAATTGATAATAAATTATGTGTATTAATGTGTTATTATAAGTACTTTTCTGTCAAACCATAATTGCTACGTGTTACGTGTATTCTGTGTCATTCCCGTATTTTTAAGATATTTTTCAGATATTTTATTTCGCATTCATAAGTTTCATTTCAAACATTTTACGACCCAAACCATGATACTAAAGCCAGAATTTTAAATAAAATAATGGGCCTTATTGTTCATCAAACGGCTTTTACCATCACATTATTCTGAACATCTAGACATTTTATAAATTTTCTTGTTTCGCGAAAAATGACTTTTCCGGCCACCATTGGGTGTTAAAACCCCCACAAAAATCACATTTTTAATTTTACAAAATTATGGGACTTTTATTTATATCATTTCTTTGTATTTTTGCATTATTCACAATTTTTGGGAAATTTTGGCATATATATTGTATATATAAAATATTTATAAATTAAATTTTAATACTCAAACATTATAAAATTAGGGCCAAATATTTTTATTAGATGTATAATTAGCCCCTTAATTTTATTTTGGAGTATTAATTTTTTAGCTATAAATACCCTAATTATTATTAATTAATTAATTAAAAATCAGAAAATTCTGCAATTTTCCCCAATTTCCAGAAATTAGGGTTTGGTGTTTTTTAGTTCAACCAACGATTTGATCGTGATTCCGACCTCCAAATCAGACATGTAAGTAGTCAATCAAAAGCTCTTGATCTCTACTTTATATTCTTATCATCAATTTTGTGCTTTGTTGCTTCGATTTTCAATTGGTATTTTAGGGTTCTTGAACTGAAATTGGGCGTTTTGATTCTTGGGGTTATTGGTTGAAATTGATGCTTGTAATAGTTTCATATGTTAGTTTACAGTCGATTTGAGCTATCTATTTGATCAAACGATTGCTCTTGGTGTTAGTTCTTATTCTAGGGTTTATGTATATTTTAATTAGTTCGTTTTTGATTTTGTAAGAATCTGAGATTGTTTTGGTTATGGGTGTTTGATTGTAGAAGTAATAAGCTTTATTTTGATGTATTATTCGTAATTTTTCGTGTACGGAATCGTGATTTTGAGTTTTGGCCGGAAATAATTATGATTTGATCGGAGAACTTGTTGTAGGGGTTATTAGATCGTGATAGTAATTTAATTGTGTTCCTCGTGAAATTCTGAACGAAAACACATAAAACACTGATTCAAACGATGCCTGTGTTGCCTGGAAATCGAGCTCGCCGGACTTGGGTTGAAGGTCGCCGGTTTCTGCTGTGTTTTTGCCGAAGAAGGAGCTGTGGGGTTCGTCGATCACCGGAGAAGTAGGGGTTGGGTTGCTGCAGATACAGGGAAGATGTTGGAACAATTAATCGAACAGAATCGAGTCCAACGAACTCAAATTAGGCTCGCCGGAAACCATTGTTATCGCCGGATTCTGGGCTGTTCTTGGGTCAACCTGGGTCGGTTCTTCAGAACCCGTTTTCCTGGAAAATTCGACCCGGTTTTGATCTGAAAAACCCAATTGCTGATCCAGGATATCTGTTTCTAAATTTCTAATTAATTAATTATATTTTAATAAAATAAAAATCAGTTTTAAATTCAGAAAATTATGATTAATAATTTCTAAATTATTTTATTAGTTTAAAAATTCGAATTTAGTTATTTATTTAAATATTTAACTACTTATCTAATTATTTATTATTTTATTTATTATTTAGTAATTAAGTAATTAGTTAATAATTAAGAATTAAAAAGTAATTTAATATGATGATTAAAGATTCTGTAACTAGTAAAATAATACGAGTAACTCGTATCTACACGAGTAATTGAACGATAAGTTCGATTATTGTTATTTGAGCAATAGTTAATTATTCGTAGAATATCGTAATAATTATTGGTAACGAATAATTAAATACAATTAATCGATTAAAGTGTAATAATAACTGTAGTAGTTCAATAATTATGCAAGAAATGAGAGTAACTCGTAGAAATACGAGTAGTTGATCGTTGAGATGGAATATGATTTGAATAATAACTTATGTATTTGATAAATAACATATTAGTTAATGTTATCGATTATTTATTTGTAAATGATCGATCTAATCGAGTAAGTAATAATAAATGATAGATATTTGTAATAAATTTTAATTAATCTTAATAATTATGGATTAATTATTTTAAATTATTAAATTGATACTTATTAATTATTTATTAGTTAATTATTAATTATTAATTATTTGAAATTGATTAATTATTTCGATAATTAATCAAATAACTTTCAATAAATCATAACATATTAATTTTAACCGCAAAAATTATAGAAAATATATTTTTTACTTTGAGTTTCTTAAGTAATTATTTAAAAATTATTTTAGGGTTTAAAAAAATAGTAATAATTATTTATATTGAATAATAAATTAAATTATCAGTGTATAATTGATATTAATTAGACCGTTAGTCCGATTTGAGCTAAACGAAAGCCATTTGACTCAGATAAATAAATCATTTTCATTAAAAATAACATTAAGACCTAATTTCTTCTAGAAATTAGTTGACTATATTAATTGCTTGATTATCAGTCGAAGTGCGTGCCGAGACGAATCCGAAAATTTCCGGAAAAAAATGGGAAACAAGTTAGATGATGATCAGTGGAACGATCAGCGAGTCGATTTTGATCCTAAAAATTATTTTAACTATTAAAATGATTATGTGCTTATGTTCTTATGTGTATTATGTTGTTAATCGAGTCTTAATTGCTTATATGTAATATACGAGTAAGTCATAAGCGCATGGGTAGACAATATGGACGATGTGAAGTCGGTTCACTACAACATTTTTGCAATCATACAACTATTTTTTTTCGTTGTCTGAAAGGTAGTTTTTCCGTTGTCTATCCAACACTCGTGTGATCGAAGGTTAGACAACGGTTGTTAATACAGTTGTAATAAGGGAGATTCAACAACAGTGTTTAACACTGGTTACAATCTAGATGACACAACGGTTGTTTTAGAAAAACAATTGTTGGAACATTTTTAACATGACAGTTTTCTTAGTAATAAACAACGGTTTATTTACGTCAAGAGAAAGTTCTAAATTTTCTTTCCAATTTTAAATATCTTTTCCAAACAACAGTTATTTTATCCATCTATTATTTATGTAATAGAACAACAACAGTTATTTTCAGAGGTAGTAATATAAGTATCTTTTAGACAACAGTTTTAGGGTGGTGTTATAATGCAAAAGAGATAACGAATTACTTTTCGGGAACCATTGAAGAAATATTTGTAACACAACAGTTTACTAAGTAATAGACAACAGTTTAAAAAACCATTATCTTATTAGGTATATGCATTTTGCATATCAATTTCATATTTAATTAAAACCAGCTGCATAAAAAACCACAAAAATTAGTCCCCTGCCAAAATAAAAATACCATAATCCAAAACAAAATCATACCATAATCTAGGCCCCCGCCAAAACAAAACCAATTCACTACCATACCATAATCCATACCATACCATAATCCATCCGTTCAACAATCCAAAACAACCAGATCTACCTACCAAACTACCAGCAATCCACCGAACACAAAATACATTATCGCAAGTCTACTTATCACCAACTACATACATAAAACATCCACTTTACGATAAGTTCAAACGAGTCTACTTGTCAACATACAAAAAGGTCAAACGAGTCTACTTGTCAACATACGATAAGTTCAAACGAGTCTACTTGTCACCAACTACATACATAAAACATCCAGTTTACGATAAGTTCAAAAGAAAAGAAAGGCGAGGACCTAGCTTGCACAATGTTTCATAAAATATTTTGCAAACTCAACCCTGATCTCGTTGATGTCATCCTCAGTGTAAACCAGGTTTGATCTACGCAGCCACTGAAATATGATCCAAAATTTTATATAAGTAACATGTTCTGCCCTTATAAGAGTAAATACAAAGTGGATGAAAAGGCCCATAGATAGTCAATTGTCACCTTATTAGCAAAGTCCAGCTCCTTATCATGAATGATTTCCATCATGTATCGCATCACAAACAGGCCACAATCCTTGTTCCCGGTTTGCACTGGAACTCCCTAAAATATCAAACAAAAAATCATTTAAAATATCCAGTCTCCTTTAATAACATAATTAATATATGATCACAAAAATAAATAAATACCGCCATGTTCTCCCACAATACTTTCTTCTTCGGAACCTTTTTCAAATCCTCCTTGTACATTTTAATGGCACTGCAACCAAAACGAGATATATCAAAACACAAAATAACCACTACAAAATATGGTCGGACAAGATTTATAAGTTAAGACTTAATAATCAAATTTTATAACGTGAACTCTTACTTGTCGACAACATCCACCCATTCTCCATTTGCAATTCGGCGTTTAAGAGGGTCCATATAGTAGACTACCTCTGCGTCTGGATTGACAACTGTCAGGGTCCAGTGGTTGCTACAAAAAATAAACAGAGGTGCTTGTTAAATAGTAAAGCCTAAATTTGATGCTTTTTTATCACTCAAACAACTTAAATATCATAAAAAAAAATACATTTCTATTGAATTAAAATCAACCTAAAAATTATTTAAACTCACTATTTGTGAAAAATAATCTAAAATATGATACTAGTAGAGTGTAATTTACTGTAATAAACATGATCAGGTATAACATCAAAAATTGAAGGCTCATACTGATAAAATTTAAATTCCAGTAAATAAATCAACTTTAAAACTGAACCTATACAATTATCATCAAATTTGAACTTGAAATATTATGAGGTTGAACTATACAATTTCCCCTGTCTGAGAAACAAACCTAACATCTAATAACAAAATCAATTAAATACTGTAAGCCATTTGATTACTTTTATATTAACTTCAAAACTGTCAAGGCATTTGATTACGTTTATACTGAACCAATGCAATTAATATAAATTTCAACAAATATTATCGAGTTTAACTATACAATTGAACCCATTCCTTACAAAATTAAAGCTAAATTCTTGAAAAAATTAATAAAAAACTGGCAGGGCTTAACAGCTTAATAGCTTGCGATAGTAAAAATACTTACACATCATTGTACGGCAGGAGAAAATGCTGCCCTTTCCTAGAATCTTTAAATCTTGTACACAATTCACGCGACCTCTGCACTGCACTGCCACATCCAATGGCACCGATTGTGCCTGGATCTACAAAGCTAATCATGTTGACCATCTTATGCTTCTTCACATATTCATTCAAGAAGCTACAAATTAAATTAAGCAGTCCTTAGTAAAGATTGTCATATTTATTCCAAGGCTATATACTCCGAAAAAAAACTTAAAATGAAAAGCTTACTGAATAAAAAGGCAAATGACAGAGCTGGCCATTTCACCGCCAGAGCACACTGCATGTATATCAGATAAGAACATGATTTGCTTCTTTGTAAAGCCAAATGCTTCTTTGCTTAGCTCAAAAGAAATTGTTCGGCCACCACTCAAGGCTTCCTTTGCCCATGTCCACAAACGTTTCATTGCAGAAGGATAATTCGGACCAATTTGAACAACAAGCTCTGGTTCAACATCTTCAATTACTTTATACGTCTTCTTCATTTTCTTAGCACGGGCTTTCTTGGTTTTCTAAAACAATTACAAATAAAAATAAATAAAAAAACAGACTAAATAAACATATAGTACATATATTAACCATACTAAAAAAGCATTCTGACCTTGGCGGCCAAAACATGAGAAGTACTGCTATTGTTTCCTGCAATTATCATGTTTCTCGGCCATGCAATAAAAGTTCCCATGGCTTCTTGAACAGTCAAAATTTCATCCCCGATAGGGAAGGGAATCTTAGCATCTCCTTGAATGACTTTAGTGATAGACACCCTTGCGTTCTTTTCTCCAAGACTTACTCCATGGATAGTCTTCTCATGTCCTTCGGAAACGCGTACTTCATCAATTGTTGCACAAGCAACAATGTTGCTCAACGATCCAACAGCCAATCGGCATACAGAACCACCTGAAGAATCCACTTTCATTTCCTCAACAGCCCTTCCATTATCATCCTCACCTGCCACCTTTTTATTATCCTCAAGCTCCACCGCTAAATCTACAAACAAAATATCTATCAATGTCACATTTTTATGATCACCTACAGCCACATCCACATCCACATCAACCCCACCCTTAGAGTGACAGCTTGCCTGCTGGGAATTTGGTTTCGGACTACCATCATATTGTACACCATTTTTCGATGAATGTGCATTGTATTTTTCAAATTCAGCAGCCCAAAATGCATCTCTCTCTTTAATAATTTTTGGAGTCTCCTCTGCCATGTACTTTTGAATTGCCTCACGTACCCTTTCTTCCACTGTCCTCGCTTTTTTTTCCCTCAGAAGATCAAAATAAACCGACTACTTCACATGAATTCCCTGACCACGTACTCTGCCTCCGTGCTCAGGCTTACCGAGCGCCATTGTTAACGCATCATTAGTACCTTCAACTTTAAGCTTTCCTTCCTTAACCTCCTCCTTCATCTTTTTCTACAAAAAATTCAGTAACATTTTTCACCATAAGCTCATACATCCTTTAAGCACATTCATCCTTTAATTAAAATATTACACAACTAACACCAATTTGTTTTTACTAGTTATAAGCACATTCATCCTTTAATATATTTAATTTAATAGATTCAATTGCAAGCACAAGAGACAACTTAGTTTACTTGGTGGTACAGGGGACCTAGTAAGTACATTCATTGACAAACTAATCCAAGGATAAAAAAATATTAAAATAAAATATTAACCAACACAGAATACAAAATCTAGACATTTAATATTATGAACCAATTTTCAATATAAACATGTGTATTTGACTCTCTTAGTGAACAGGGGATTATTAAAATATATAATTAACTACTAATATTAAATATGATACAATCAACATGCTACTAGCACTAAAGGCATACAAACAAATCCTAAGTTAAACTAGAGACCACTAATTCGAATTATACATTGTAATAGAAAAAGATAAACTATAGAAAGGCTTCATGTGTATATAATTTATTAAAATTTAACTTTTGAAACTTCAGTTCCTTATTAAAAAATACACAAATATGTGCATCAAATAGAATGGACAATTATATTAATAACTTACAATTTCCTTAGCTTTTTCTGCAACTTCATCATTTAAAAAATTACCATCTTCGTCCATCCTTGCTAGGATCCAAGTGTCCGACCGATCTACTTCCTCTGCATCTGGATGAGATTCAGTCTACATTTACATGTAAAGGATCACCTTAGTAATAACATAAACATGCTTGTAAAAATAATATGAAGCAAAAAATGTGCTTGTTATTTCATTTCACTAACCCATTCATTCTCGAGATTAGCATAACCTTTTCGAGACATTCGATGTGGATATTTACTCAACTTCCTTCTTTCTTGTTGTTCTTTATGAATTTTCTTCATAAAAAGCAGCAATAAGGTTAGAAGATCATAACTAAGTAAATATTAAAATGAATAAAGCTAAGTAGAAATACCAGAAACTCAGGCGACGTGCGGTCAGCAACAAATATGTCCCAGTGTGATTTTTCTATAAAAGTAAAATCTGCAGGAGGATGTGCAAAAAATTGAGGTTGATCCAGATAAGGAAGAATGTAGTACTTGGTCAGCCGACATTTAAATTCCCTCCATTTTGCCCCGGCCGATCTGAATACCAACTTTTTTGCAGACTCAGGTACAACATAAGCCATCTACGTACATATACCAACAAATTTAAAGTTAAAAGGTGCTAGTTAATGAAGAACAAATAATAAAAATAAAAGTTAAAATGATGGAAGTTATTTTATTCATTTTACCTGCACACAGTCCCAAATTTTTGTCTTTGTCTCTTTAGGAACACATTTCCAAGAATCATGCCAGATCGGGGTTTTGGTTCTTGCCAAAACTCCAATATATGATTGCATCTCTTTACCTTCTTCACCGTATGGCTCTCCTTTTGCATTAAAAGACACAGTAAGTTTGATCCCTCGGATCTTGCATTTCACAATTCGGTGCATCGTTACACAGCCTCGCTTCAATAGTTTTAGTCCTTGAGTATTGTCCGGTTTGGTAACAACTTTTTCTCGTTTTCTTTTCTTTGATATTTTCTTTTGTAAGTTTTCAGAAATGGCCTTCTTCACAGTTTTTGGGGGAGAACTCAATGGAGTGGAGGTCTCGCTATTCGTGGACTTTGTCTTTCTTAAAGCCCTTAGCACACTCATTGTCCTTGGATGGGGTGAAGATCGTGTCTTTTTGAACCCATTCCTGTGAGACGCTTTCTTTTTCAAATTTCCCTTATCTGCCTTGGTCTTCTTCTTAGGAGTAGCCATAACCTATGAAGTACACAAACAAGGAATAAGTACAACATTAACATGACAGTAAACTCAATAAAACTCAAAGACATTACAGGTAAAAGAACCTAAAAACAACAAAAGAATAACCATCTGAGATATCTTAACTTTCCCACTTAAAAGCGTATTATAAATTTTACTTAAAATGACACACTTTGAGTGCCTAAACTAACCAGAGATGTACACAAACAAACATTCAACCACCAATAAAATCTAGCTTATAATTGTACAACTTACGGCATGTGAATAAAGATAAATTATCCATTTATTATAGGACAGTAGCACAGGGCACATTCAACTAACTAATCGACTGCAGAGTTATAACAAACAAACCAGTAATTTTATCTCAAAAATCAATAGAAACATGAAACAAAAAACAAGAAATTAGCACAGTTACAAGATTTCAAACAGAAATTAGCACCCTGTTAATATCCATTTGGAACAAAAAACAAGAGAATAGCAAGAATTGGGGGTTTCATCATGAGATAATTACAGTTTAAAACCAGGGGTTTCATCATCAACACTCAACACTCCACAATTGCATGCAATATTTACATAATAAAACAAACCAAAGACACTCCACAATACCATCAAACATTGCATGCAACATTCCGCAAAGCAAAGACACTCCACAATACCATCAAACAGAGCATGCAACATTTAAATCTCATAAAATATTGAGTTAAAAATAAAAAACCCCAACATAAATTGAAGAGGGTTTTATAGTTCTAAAATAAATCAAAAAACCCCAAATAAATTGAATAGCATTTTAGAAACTTATTAAAAACATGTAAAAATCAAAAACCCCCAAATATAGATGAGGGCTTTACGGTCTCTAATTGAATTAGAAACATACCAGTATAATCGAATGGAAGAAGAGGAAGAAGATTGTGTGAAGAAGAGGAAGAAGATTGTGTGAAGAAGAGGAAGAAGATTGTGTGAAGAAAATCGCCGTGAAGAAGAGTAACTGATGATGGGGAAGAAGGGGGTTGGGGAGTTATGACGAGGAGTAACTGATGGGGAAGAAGGAGGTTGGGGAGTAAAGTTTTTGGGGGGATATTTCGGGGGGATACTAAAAAATAAAGGGGGGAGATGAAATTTAAAAGAGAGGGAAAATGAAAAAAATTCACTTCAAACCAACGGCCTAGATACAGTTCTGGTTTAATCCAACGATCAACAAAATCTGTTATTATTTAATTTTTTTAAAACCTAAAAATCAAAAATTAAAATATATATAAATTATCCATATATTTGGAGATATAGTAACTGTTGTAAGATCAACTATCACATAACGGTTCTTACAGGATACCGTTATCGTATACTATATTATTTAAATAGTAGTTGTGTAACGGTTTCTTACACACACCGTTGTCTCATATATTTTCCAACAAAAGTTTTTTGTCCTAAACCGTTGTCTATAATCTAAAACAAAAATAAGCATAATCTATTGTAAAACTTTTAATTTTTAAATGTTCGATGTTTGCGAGTGCACATATGTTGATAAAACATTTGACGTAATCCATAAAAGTTAAATTTTTGGTACCTTAAAAGTTCGATAATCTGATTCGAAGACTTCGATTATATCACTATAAACAAATAATAATAATAATTAAGAATATTACTATAAACAAACATAGATTACGCTGACAGAGATGTTTGTGAATAAAAATTTATTAAACAACTAATAATTAAGGATATTAAGTTTCTCTTTGTAAAATTTTAAAATAATTAAAGATGGAGTTGTAACTAGGGTGGAGCACGGTTTGGTTTGGGACATTTTTTGGCCAAAACTGAAACTAAAACCGTATGTCCTTAATTTTAATATTTAATAAATATAAGTTGAATTTACGACTTATAAGTTGATAAGTAAGTTATGTTTCAAGATGTCAATCTAATCAAAATTCATTAATTTTAATTAGATGTTGAATTGTTGCATTATGATTTTAGTGAAAATAAATGTAAAGCTATTTTATTGAAAGCTGAAAAAGACTTTCATTCATAAGAAAAAAGAATTACTATCGTTGGGATCTGATTCTGCAGTAGAATCAGATCCCAACGATAGTAATTCTTTTTTCTTATGAATGAAAGTCTTTTTCAACTTTCAATAAAATAGTTTTACATTTATTTTCACTAAAATTATAATTCAACAATTCAACATCTAATTAAAATTAATGAATTTTGATTAGATTGACATCTTGAAACATAACTTTATAAAATAAAGTTGATGAAGAAGAAAAAATCAAAATATATTCAGAACAAAGTACGTCGTTACTAACATTCAACTTATCAGCTTATAAGTCGTAAATTCAACTTATAAGTAGGGTCGACTGATAAGGTGACTTATAAGGGGTTACGGTTACGATATAAGGATCACTAGGGGAGGAGAATTTATGATTATGCCTCCTGAGTTAGAGTCTGTCCCTAAATGCGGTTTAGCTTGGTTCACGTGGTTTGCAGGCTATTGTGTGAACCCGTAGGGTTTACCCAGTGCGCACCTGAAGGGTAGCGGCTGCGGGTTACCTACAATAAAAAAAATTATTCGGGGTTAAGATAGGGTTTAAAGTATAATGTTTAGAATAATTGATGAATATGCTTAATAAGAAAGATTCAATTAATATAAAAACACATCGGAACATCTTTTTCTAGAAAAGGTATCAATATTGTATATGATAATCATATTCATATTCGAAGCACATCCATATGTTTGGATCATTGAAAGGGTGATTTAAACATCCGTATAATTGGATCGTCGAAAATATTTACAAATTTAGAAAATATCGATAAACATGGGATATCAACTCCAAAAAGTCGAACTTATCGCTATTGAGTTATATGTAACAGTTTACAAACAACTATTATGTAAAACAATATATAGTTCGGAACTCCCAATTGTCGATACGATCAAGTTGTAAAAACAAATAACAAACTAAAGATAATTAGATGATTTATTTACCGATCGTTTAACACTAATAATATAAAAAATATTGAAATTGAAAATGATAATAAAGACATTCTAAACGATTCAACATATTATTAATAATTTAGTTGAGACTTAAACATATTATTAATTACTTTTTATTTCAAACATATATTTGTTCAGACATATGTATCTGTCGGAACAAGAACACATTTATTTACTTGGTAGTTAGGCCGTTCATCCATGTCCATGTGCTCTCAAATCCATAATACTCTCAAATCTATGCTCAAATTCGTGCTAATACTCTCAAATCTATGCTCAAAATCGTGATCATACCCTCAAGTCCTCAAATCTAGATATCAAATCCATGTCACATCAAGATTCCAAGACATCAAGATCTAGGGTTTTAAATTTATTTTCACACTTGAACAGGTAAGTACAGTCTTTTATGAAGTCGGGTTTATATGTACTCTCTTTTGAATTCATTTTGATGAATTCATTCTTTTGTGATTCTGAACTAGGGTTCATATTGATTTGGGGGAAATATAAAGACTTCACAATTCATTTTTAAGAAGCTATAAGGACAGGTAAGTACTTTAATTTATGCATTTGGGTTATATAAGTCCTCTGTTTTGAATTCATTTTGATGCCTTTTTTACTTCAATTAGGGTTCAGTTATAAAGATTTTGGGGAAATTTAAAGATTTCATAATTTAGTCTGAATTTGAGGTTCTATTCAGACTTTTAAAAGATGGATAGGTCATGGTTAAAAGCGGATAGAAGAACGAAAGAGTTCAAAAAAGGAGTGGAAGATTTGTTAATATTTGCATTTGAGAATGGTTATAATGCAGAAAAAATCAGTTGTCCATGTGTAAACTGCGCACATAGTAAATCATGGAGAGCGCAGATAGTTAAAAACCATCTTTTTCAATATGGTATTGATCAAACTTATACACGTTGGATATGGCACGGGGAGAATAATTCTGTAGAAAGTTCTAATTAAACCGACACATCAGAATCTATCAATCAAGGCACCTCAAGAATGGGTGAACGTGACGAGGACGACGATGATGATATGTCTTCTGATGAAAGTTCTGACGAAACCGACACTTCTGATTTCATTAACCATGTTAAAGGTGAACATCAACCTCTTTATCCTGGATGTGGGAGGTACACTAAGATGAAAGCTCTGGTCCAGTTATACAACTTGAAAGTGAAGCATGGTATGTCTGATTCATGCTTCAGTGATATTCTGTTATTACTTGGCTCTTTACTTCCAGAAGGCAACAACATCCCTTCTTCCTTCAATGAAGCAAAAAAAAACCTTATGTGCATTAGGAATGGGGTATGAAAAGATACACGCATGTCCGAATAATTGTCTCTTATACCGTGGCGATTTAGATGAAGAACAAACTACGTGTCGCGTATGTAAGGCCTCTAGATGGAAATTGAACAAAAAAGGAGATGAACTTGAAGGGGTCCCTGCTAAAGTTCTATGGTATTTCCCGCTGATACCAAGATTACGAAATTTATTCAATACACCTCACATTGCAAAGGACATGATGTGGCATGACACCGAGCGACAAAAGGATGGTAAAATGAGGCATCCGGCTGATTCAATAACATGGAAGGATGTCGACCAAAAATGGCCTGATTTTGCATCAGAGACTAGGAACCTTCGATTAGCTTTATCTTCCGATGGTTTCAATCCTTTTCATGGAAACCGTACTGATTACTCAAGCTGGCCTGTTTTGCTATCAATTTATAACCTTCCTCCATGGCTTTGTATGAAGAGAAGGTATATTATGCTCTGCTTGTTAATATCTGGACCGACTGAGCCTGGAAATGATATCGACGTGTTCCTTCAACCACTAATAGAAGATCTGCAAGAGTTGTGGCATGGGAAACAAATGTACGACACTTATAAGAAAGAGTCTTTCATGTTTAGGGGCATTTTATTATGGACAATAAGTGATTATCCTGCCTTAGAGAACTTGTTAGGAAATGTTATTAAAGGGTATAATGCGTGTACTATTTGTATTGATGAAACGAAAGCTACTAGATTGGTTAATTACCGTAAGACGGTGATTATGAGGCATCGAAGATGGTTGCCCCATAATCATCCTTATAGAAGGCAGAAATCAGCTTTTGATAACACTGTGGAGAAGGGGGTCGCCCCTGTTCCATTAACCAGAGAAGAGGTTTTTCAAAGAGTACAGCATTTAAGGGCCCATGTATTTGGAAAGAAACAACGGCAACCACGATGGAAGAAAGGTGAACCTAGACCTGTTTGGAAAAAGGTTTCAATATTCTTCCAACTTGAGTATTGGGAATTTTTGCCAGTTAGGCATGTTCTCGATGTGATGCACATCGAGAAAAATATATGCAAAGCCCTTGTTGGAACTTTACTAAATATTCCGGGGAAGACAAAAGATAGGGAATCTGTTTGTCTTGATATGGCTGAAATGGGAATAAGAACGGAGCTGAGACCTAAGACTCCTGGAAAGAAAGAAAAGGTACCGTTGGCATCATGGAACTTAACGCATGCAGAAAAAAAAACAGTTTGCTCATCATTTCTTAAAATGAAGTTGGCAGATGGATTTTGTTCAAATATTAAGAATCTTGTAAACATGGAAAATCTTCGGCTTGTTGGAATGAAATCTCATGATTGTCACACGATATTGCATCATTTGCTTCCAATCTCAATTCGATCAGTATTACAAAAACAAGTCAGGTGCACAATTATTAGGTTTTGCCTTTTCTTCAAGGCAATTTGCAGTAAAGTGATCAATGTAGACAAGTTAGAAAAAATACAGAGTGAGTTAGTGGAAACATTGTGCCAGCTTGAA
This sequence comes from Apium graveolens, assembly GCF_009905375.1. Taxonomy (NCBI): domain Eukaryota; kingdom Viridiplantae; phylum Streptophyta; class Magnoliopsida; order Apiales; family Apiaceae; genus Apium; species Apium graveolens. The sequence continues at coordinate 288,865,092 of NC_133652.1, read as the reverse complement.
AAGCACTTTCCCCCTTCGTTCTTTGATGTGATGATCCATCTCTCAGTTCATCTCGTGAGAGAGGTTAAACTTTGTGGGCCAATATTCCTTCGTTGGATGTATCCCTTCGAGAGATATCTAAAAGCGTTTAAAGGATATGTACGGAACCCGGCTCATCCCGAAGGGTGTATTGCTGAGGCATACGTTGCCGAAGAGGCGGTGGAGTGTTTGGTGAATTTTGAAAAATCTACCGTAGGAGTGTCTCAAAATGCAAAGTATGAGCAGAATGCAAGACCTCTATCTGGTGCGACATTGATAAAGCCGAGCGATGAGGACTTGCATCTAGCACATTTGTGTTTTCTCCAAAATACAACTAATATTAGACCATATTTTGAGTAAGTTAGTGATATTTAAGTGTGTGTTATTTCATTATTTTATGCACTTTGATTAATATACTAAAGAAAGTGATTTTTCTCGCAGCGAGCATATGGCATCTTTGATGACAAGATACCAACAACATGAAAATGATGAAGTCTGGCTTAAAAACAAGCAAAATGCAGAATTTCATAAATGGTTCAGGAAAAAGGTATAATTGTTCTTTGAATAAAAACATCATAAATAGGCCTAGTTTATATTTTTTCCTGGTAAATGTATTTGTTATTTGTTTATTTAAGAAAACATCATAATTAATATTTATCAATTTGTTTTAAATAGATTCAATCAGAATTGTTGGATGACCATAACAACATACCTGAGGAGATAAGGTGGATTGCTGAAGGGCCCAACAAGAATGTCCCTACATTTAGCGGATATAGAATCAATGGTGTTACGTTTAGCACCAAGGAGCGTGATGACACTCGACAAGTTCAGTGCAGTGGTGTCTGTGTCGTTGCAGATACAATGCTTGTACAGGGTAAGGAGAAGAATATTGAACATACTTCACAGACCTACTATGGAGTTATAACAAGTATATGGGAGTTGGACTATAACAAATTTAGAGTCCCAATATTTCGTTGTAATTGGGTAGATATGAACCAGGGGGTTAAGGTAGATGACTTGGGATATACAATTGTTAATTTGAACAAATTAGGTTTTGTAAATGATCTGTTCGTGCTAGGGAAACATGTTAAGCAGGTTTGTTACATTGATGATCCTCTTGAAAAACATTGGTATGTCGTGTTGAAATTACCGGAAAAGAACTGTTATGAACAATGTGACGATGAAAATGATGGATCAGTAGAAATAGAACTTGAGAATGAGCTGCACTTGCCAATGTTTCCCAATGGTGACGAACTTGATGAGGAAAAAGCTAGCTATATGCGGGACGAAGATGAATGGATTCAACTCCCATGATGGTAAAAATTACCTTCTTTTAAGTTAAATTGCCTAGAAAATTACCCCAGCATGAGTTACCTCTCTGCCTTCTATAAATTATTTATTCGTAAATCTTTTTTTATTTCTCGAATTATTATTTGCCAAAATTTGATAATTTTAATTAATCAGTGTCAATTACGATTACTGTTTTAATATATATGAAGTTAGCAGTTTTTTTAATTTTTATAAATGATTTATCAAACTGGAATTTGTCATTTTTTAATTTATCGCTCCCTTTTTTCTTGATTGTTTGGACTGTCTGGCATTTATATGTTGGATTCAGTGTCATCTAATTATTGGACAGTAGTGTTGATGGGCCATAAACCCTGTTAATCTTAAATTTGTAACCATGTTCAGTTTTTTTATTTTTCTTTCAGTGACCAATGTGATTATTGATCCGGATTTCATTGTTTCCCGTTTTTGCCCATTTTCGTGGAAAAGCCTGTTTGATTGCATTATTGGTTTTATGGACATGCCTAATTAAAACTGTTGGTCGCTTGTCAAGGTTTTGGTTGGAATTCTGATCGAATAAGGTGTTCATATATGATACCCTGCTTCTTCTCTGCCAACAACTTGTTACTGGGGGTGGAGGGTTACCAGCACCTTCTTCCACTGTCTTCAGCTGGAGGAATTTGGTCCAAGTCAACTGGTGATGATTAAAAAATGGGAACTTACTGCCAATGAAAAGACCCTGCTCTAGCTGCAGAAAAAGTCAAGAACACGGGTATTAGAAAGACACAGCGAGGAAGAAAATACTCAGTAATCATCTAACATCAACTCATCAAGTTTCTTCAAGAAATACTCTTGATATTTTACTTATTTATGAACTTTTATCAATTTGCTTACCTGGAATACATTTCTTTCACCCATAATTGCTCCATTGACAAACTTTGTGTTGTCTCTTGTTATATTAGCCTGTAAGAATGCCATTCGGTCAATGCCAGTGCCACTGAGGGTTGTCGGAGGTCCATCAGCACTTACGCCTCCACTTGGCAACACCCTTTGCTCAGCTGGACATATATTACTACTTTCATCTCGTGTTGTTATCTCTTCCATCACAATTCCATAAGTGAACTTGCTTTGACGAGTGAAATTCTGCAATAAGTAATTATTTGTTGGGTGTGATAAGTAAGCTTACATAACATCTTAATAAGTAATTTGGTTTGTGAATTATCCAATTGAAATTAGTTGTTGACTTGAGGAAATATTCTGATTTGCCAACTTGATTGAGGGTTTTTTGCTAGTCTATATTGGTTGGATGATATTTTGTTAGGTAGTCATTGGTTGGCTACTTTTGGATTAATTTTCTGGGGATTTAATATATATACAACTCATTTTTTTCATTTTAACATTACTCAGAGACAACAGTTTATAGATAATCTATTAAACCATCTTCTACCTAGAGTTTAGACAACATGCATGAAGAACCAAACCATTGTGTGTTTAAGTTTCTAACAAGTTTTTTACATCTCAAACCGTTGTCTATTAGTTGATAGATGAAAAAAGTAAACTGCTGAGTTGTTAAAATTTTGTGGGAGATTAAATTAAAATAGGAGGGAGAATGAAAAATAAATAATTCAAAACAACCTCTAAAAGTATCTTTTAAAGTGTGGTGTTTAGACAACGCGTTATAAATCCGTCGTGTAAATCTTATAAATATAATGCTTTAAAACACCATTATCTATGGCCTTTCCTTTTAACAATGGTATAAACGCACAGTTGTTTGATTTTTAATGAGACAAGGGTAAGAATAAGCACTTGTCCAAATTACACAACATAAGCAGCAAAACCATCGTCTTAATCTGGTAAATGGTTGTTATTTAACAACAGTTCTAGCGTGTTGTCTTAGTATTCTGATTGCATTTCAACCGTTGTCTTTCAACCGTTAAGTTCCAACGGTATTTTTTTTAACGGTTGTCTTTCAACCGTTGTCTGATTGCATTTTTCTTGTAGTGGTTCAAGATGCAATTGAAGTACGAAATGACTTAACCAGTCTATTTTTGCTAACAGAAGCTAAGCCAGCAAGGCAGGTTGATTAGGTGATAGACGAAGGTGATTTAATTATAGTGAGTCGCGCAGAAGGCAAGTTTCTCCCCTATTCTATTTTCAGAATAGTGATATTCTCTTCAGATTCTTATCACGTTTGCACTCTTTTGATTCTCTTGTTCATATTTCATTTTAATTCTTGCTTATCGTTTTCATTTGACTTTATTATTCATATATGAATTGCTACTCACAATTGTTGATATATTATGGTGATTAGAATATATCAAAGCATACTGATTATTCCGGTTACTATTCCAGGGACTGGATAATAATACTTTGGGGATTAAGTTTACTTAATCCTAAGGACCGGGACATAACTGGTGCCTTGAGATGGGCCGTAGTGCCTGGGTGCCCGACATGATCTATATAGTGAGATATCGATCTGCACTATATCCTGGCAGATCAACAGGGTATAGATGCGAACTTGAGTCCAGTTTAGTTCGTTGTATTCGCCAATACTGACCTTCTTTCTATTCTCGTGGGGTTATATCTTTGCAGATATACCTGGGTTACAGATTCATTTAAAATGCTTAAACACTGTTTATATTTTGCGGACTTGTTGAGCAATTTTTGGCTCACCATTTTTGTTGTTATTCACCTTATTATTTTCAGTTAAGAAGGAATATGAAACCCATCAGGACTCAAGTGGTAAAGAAGCGGGTCAAGCCTCGGGATCCTCTCATACCCAAGGTGTTGATCCCAATCCAGGAAGAAAGCTTTTGAATTGCCCGAACAGGTGGAGTGTAGATAGTTAATGTTTGTGTGTTTTGAATAAAAGATGAATTTAGTTTAAAACTGATTAAAAAATGGTTTGTAATAAAGAGAGTTTGTGAGATTTTGAATTTGGTTTATAATAAAAGTAGTTAGTGGTTCTTGTTTTCATACTTCAACCTAAAAAGATCATGGTTAGTGTTAAAGGGGTTTAGTTTTATTTCTTTATTATTTGTTAATCAGATTTTATAGGTTTGGTGATTTGCTTGTAACCCCCAGACTTATACCCCGGGTCTGGAGGGCGTTACAGTTTTAGCATCAGAGTTGTAGGTTTGGTCCCTGAAAATAAGAACATTATGGTTGAGATAAGATAGGGATATCACATAGGATGTGAATAGTCAAATAGGAAGAGTAGTGTTAGGATTTAGGTCATATTAGAATAGGAAAGTATAAATCTTAGGATTGTTAGTGATCTTTATTCTTTCTTTGTTATATTATCAGATGGCATTTTCTGGTTATTCTGCGTCTTCTGAGAGGATAGTCAACGGGACAGCAACACCAGTTATACCTCGAGTATTTGAGTACATGTTACCTCCTCTACCACCTCCACCACCATTGCCACAGGAGCTGGTACCACCAGTACAGGGGATAGCCCAGGACCCTATAGAGATGTTCGATCCATTTGACTTCTTTGAGCCGATGGTTCCTTTGACAATTGAGTATCAGTTTATATAGGGGATTGAGCCAGAGTTACCACCACCACCAGTGTTACCTCCTATAACAGTACATGCCCCAGAGCCGAATGTATTTCAGATGATTCCATTCGAGGGGATGGGAGAGCATGATATGGATCTACAGTTAGGATTACCCAGCAGGGTGCAAGTATACCGAGGGTTTCGTCACAGGAGTCGGTGGGTCAGGTTGCAAAGCCGCATATGGTATCATACCATGAGTACAGAGTTATGAAGGATGATATGGAATATTCGATAGCACAGTGCCGAGAGATTATGCATCTATTCGACCATAGGGACAGAGGAACTTTAGCGGCCTTATAGCCAGATTACTATATGAGATAGAGGTTGCAATCGGTTTTGATGAGTGCCACTTGGGAGCTCGATGATTTGACCCATGAGGGAGCGCCTTCTTTCGCAGAGTTCTATAGGATATTCCGCTTGGCACAGACTTTGGTCCAGGCACTTAGGGACGAGCTGAGGCGTATTCCACCTGGGTTTTGAGACAGTGACTTCAGAGTACAGATGTATATAGAGGCAGCATAGTATAACATAGTGAGTAGTGTGTATGTGTGTATTAGTAGCTTAACCTATAGTAGTAGTTTGACCTGTAGTAGTTTGACATGTAGTGGCAGTATGACTTGTAGTCGCGGTGATAACCAGCAGAGCGAGACTTTTTGTATCAAGCATTTACACCTGAGGCTGGTGTCATATATATATAAAATGAACTCTTTCAAATTTCTTTTATTTAAATTTCAGTCTTTACAGTTTTACAGCATTTACCTTCACTTTATTGTTTTACAGCTTTTCATATTTTAATTTCTGTTGAAAAAAAAAGAAAAAAGAACAACCATTTTATTTAACTGCTTACATTTCCTGGTTTTTATATTCAACAAATGTTTTCTTTATTTAAATCATGTCGTTATTACAGGATAAATTGTTTTCTTACCTACTTTCAATTATTTATTAAAATGTTAAAGAAATATCACTTGTTTTATTATCAGAAGATGGCACCCAAAAAAAGACTAGGACTTAGACTTCCAACAGCAACTCCGAAGAACAGACTAATGAGACCATGAACCAAATGTTCTATCTGATGCAACAACAGATGGTAATGATGCAACAACAGATGCAACATCAACAAAAATAGATTCAACAATAAATGTTACAACCGCCACCTCGTACTGAGCGCAAGATACCACCAGCATTACCTGTTGTTACTTTTAAGCAGTTTCAGTCGGTTAAACCTCCAGAATTTGATGGGTCAGCAGATCCTATTAAAGCTACCACTTGGTTAAAAGAAATAGAGAAAGTGTTTGCACTAGTGAAGATAGGTGAAGATCAGAAGACTGACTTTGCTAGTTATTTGTTGAAAGGAGAAGTAAATTATTGGTGGGAATCTAAAAAAGCTTTAGAGGGTGAAGATGTTATTGCATGGGATAGGTTTAAAGAGTTGTTTTTAGAGAAACATTTTCCTTGCTACGTGAGAAATCAAATGCCGATAAAGTTTTTGGAACTAAAGCAGGGAAGTATGTCTGTGACAGAGTATGAAGCCAAATTTACTGAATTGGCTAGGTTCATCCCAGAACAAGTGGATATTGAAGAGAAACAAGTTCAAAGGTTTCTAGAGGGATTACGACCGTGGATCTATGGAAAAGTTACATATTTTGAATTAACGACGTATACCGCCGTAGTCCAGAAAGCCTTGATCATCGAAGGGCAAAATAAAAGATCTCAAAGGGATAGAGGACATGGAAGTTTCCTAGACCGCTCCAGCAGGAAGCCAGGATTTCATGCCCGGATAAATTTGAATTTCAAAAGGATAGGACAAGGTACCAGAAAGCAGGTAATCGTTTCCAAGCCCCCAAACAGCAGGGAATGGTCAGAGTCCCACTGTCGTACTGTAAAACATATGGACGAAAGCATACTAGCGTATGTATTAAAACAGATGTGACATATTTTAAATGCAGGCAGAAAGGCACTATTCTAACGAATGTCCAACAGGAAAGACAGTAGAAATTACTTGCTACCAATGTGAAAAGAAAGGGCATATCGCTAGGAATTACAAAGGATCAGCAATGACAGCTAGTATTCCAAAAGTATTGGCATTACCTCCGCCACCGCCGCCTAATCAACCCAGAGCAAGGACTTTCAACATGACAATGAAAGAAGCAGTGTAGAGTCCGAGTGTAATTGCAGGTACGCTTTTGGTGAATCTCGTAGATTCAAAAATATTAATTGATTCTGGAGCTACCCGTTCATTTATTTCTGAGGAATTTCTTAATAAGTTACATTGCGAAATCGAATGGTTGGGCGAGACTTTAATTATTAAATTAGCTAATGACGACCAAGTTCCAGTAGATCGAGTATGTTCTACGTGCGATATAGAGATAGCTGGAAATCATTTTTCTGTAGACTTGATTTCTTTTAAGCTAGGAGAGTTTGATATCATTTTGGGAATGTATTTTTAGCTTGTCATAATGCTCATATCATTTGCACGAATAAAAAAGTCAAATTCCGCACTATGGAAAATGCATCGGTATTATTAAAGGGCGAAAAGCAGCGGAAGAAATTTCTTATAGTGATGCAGACCAAACGATTGCTTCGACAGGGATGTGAGATGTACATAGCTTACGTGTTAGATACTGAAAAAGAAAGTCCTAAACTAGAAGACATTCCAGTTGTATGTGAGTTTCCGGACGTCTTTCCAGACGAGCTTCCAGGATTACCGTCAGATCGAGAAATTGAGTTCACGATTGATCTAGCACCAGGTACAGAACCAGTTTTGAAAGCTCCATATCGAATGGCTCCAGTTGAGATGAAGGAATTATCAACACAACTGCAAGATCTTCTAGACCGAGGCATCATACGACCCAGTGTATCCCCATGGGGTGCACCGGTATTGTTCGTAAAGAAGAAAGACGGCAGCATGCGATTATGCATCGACTATCGGGAATTGAATAAGCTCACTATCAAGAACAAATATCTTTTACCAAGAATCGACGATTTGTTCGATCAGCTAAAAGGAGCTGCATGGTTTTCAAAGATAGATTTGCGATCAGGTTATCATCAATTGAAGATTAAAGCTGAAGATATTCCCAAGACTACGTTTCATACGAGATATGGACATTACGAGTTTCTTGTAATGGCATTCGGTTTGACTAACACGCCAACAACATTCATGGATCTAATGAACAGAGTATTCAAGAAATATTTGAATAAATTCGTGATGGTATTTATTGATGACATCTTGATTTACTCAAAGACGGAAGAAGAGCATGCTGAACACTTGAGAATAGCTTTAGAAATTCTGAGGAAAGAGCAACTATACGTAAAATTCTCGAAATGTGAATTCTGGGTGGAAAAAGTACAATTTCTAGGGCATATCATCAGTAGAGAAGGTATCCAAGTCTATCCAGCGAAGATTGAAGCTGTGTTGAATTGGGAAAGACCAAAAACACCGACAGAAGTTTGAAGTTTCTTGGGATTGGCAGGATATTATAGAAGATTTGTCAAAGATTTTGCGAAAATAGCAACGCCGTTGACCACGTTAACTCGAATTGGTTAAATTCGTGCGAAGAATTAGCCAATGAATTTGATAAGTTGGAAATCAAATTTCGTGTTCCCAATGAATCTGCAGAAGCTATCTACGCTATGACTTTTCAACCAGAGTTGCTAGAGAAGATTCGCCGCTGTCAAGAAGAAGTGATGAGTCAAGATAATGACTTAACGGGAGAAGAAATCATAACTCAAAAGGATAATGAAGGAATTTTCCGCTTTGCATCGAGAATCTGGATTCCTAACGTGGCAGAATTGAAAGAAGAAATATTACGAGATGCGCACAGTTCGAATTATTCCATTCATCCAGGAAGCACAAAAATGTATCATGATTTGAAGGAAAACTTTTGGTGGCCGAAAATAAAGAAGGAAATAGCAGAATGGGTGAGTAAATGCTACACATGTCAGCGAGTTAAAGCGGAACATCAATGTCCGAGCGGATTATTACAACCGTTAGATATTGCCGAATGAAAATGGGAACATTTAGCGATGGATTTTGTGGTAGGACTACCAAGGACTAAAGCAAATCATGATGCGATATGGATAATTATTGACAGACTAACAAAGTCGGCACGTTTTCTACCGATTAACGAAAAAATTTCACTCGACAAGCTAGTGCACTTGTATCTCAAGGAAATTTTGATGCGACACGGAGTTCCAATATCTATCGTGTCTGATCGAGATCCCCGTTTCAATTCAAGATTTTGGAGACAATTTCAGGAATGTCTTGGAACTAAATTAAACATGAGTACCGCGTATCATCCGCAAACCGATGGGCAAAGTGAAAGAACTATCCAAATAATTGAAGATATGTTACGAGTTTGTGTGATTAATTTTGAAGGCAATTGGGATGAGCATTTGCCTTTGGTGGAATTTTCTTATAATAACAGCTATCAGACCAGCATTGGAATGCCACCGTACGAAGTATTATACGGAAGAAAATGCAGATCACCAGTACATTGGGATGAAGTGGGAGAACGCAAGATTTTTGGTCCAGAATTAATCCAACAGACTAAAGAAAAGATTGAACTTATTCGGAAACGACTCGATGCAGCACAAAACAGGCAACACAAATATGCAGACCAAGCAAGGAAGGATATGGACTACCAGTAGGAGAACACGTATTACTCAAAATATCGCCATGAAAAGGATTGACCAGATTTGGCAATAAGGGTAAATTGAAACCACGATACGTCGGACCTTTTGAAGTTTTGAAGAAAGTGGGAAAAGTTGTGTACGAATTAGCTTTACCGCCTCACATGCAACATATTCACAATATGTTTCACGTGTCGATGCTTAAGCGATATAATCATGATTCTAGGCATTTCATAGAATATGAACCGATAGATATCCAACCTGATTTATCTTTAGTAGAACAGCCGATAAGAATTTTAGATCGGCGAGAGAAAGTGTTGAGAAACAAGTCTGTATAATTAGTGCGAGTGTTGTGGAGAAATCCTATGATTGAAGAATAACCCTAGGAACTTGAGAGTGAAATGTTAGAAAAATACCCTCATTTGTTTTCATAGTGAGATTCTGAGGACAGAATCCTTTAAGGGGGGAAGGATGTAACGTCTGGGAAATTTACGTCTGTATTATATCATAATTGATAATAAATTATGTTTATTAATGTGTTATTATGAGTAATTATCTGTCAAACCCTAATTGCTACGTGTTACATGTATTCCGTGTCATTCCGGTATTTTTAAGATATTTTTCAGATATTTTATTTCGCATTCATAAGTTTCATTTCAAACGTTTTACAACCCGAACCATGATTTTAAAGCCAGTATTTCAAATAAAATAATGGGCCTTATTTTTCATGAAACGGCTTTTACCATCGCATTATTCTGAACATCTAGACATTTTATAAATTTTCTTGTTTCGCGAAAAATGACTTTTTCGGGCCCAATTGGGTGTTAAAAACCACACAAAAATCACATTTTTATTTTTATAAAATCATAGGACTTTTATTTATATCATTTCTTTGTATTTTTGCATTATTCATAATTTTTGGGAAATTTTGGCATATGTATTGTATATATAAAATATTAATAAATTAAATTTTAATACTCAAAAAATAAAAAAATTAGGGCCAAATATTTTTATTAGATGTATAATTAGCCCCTTAATTTTATTTAGGAGTATTAATTTTTCAGCTATAAATACCGTAATTATTATTGATTAATTAATTAAAAATCAGAAAATTCTATAATATTCCCCAATTTCCAAAAATTAGGGTTTTGTGTTCTTGAGTTCAACCAACGATTTGATCGTGTTTACGACCTCCAAATCAGACATGTAAGTAGTCAATCGAAAGCTCTTGATCTCTACTTTCTATTTCTATCATCAATTTTGTGCTTTGTTGCTTCGATTTTCAATTGGTATTTTAGGGTTCATGAACTGAAATTGGGCGTTTTGATTCTTGGGGTTATTGGTTGAAATTGATGTTTGTAATAGTTTCCTATGTTAGTTTACAGTCGATTTGAGCTATTTATTTGATCAAACGATTGCTCTAGGTGTTAGTTCTTATTTTAGGGATTATGTATATTTTAATTAGTTCGTTTTTGATTTTGTAAGAATCTGAGATTGTTTTGGTTATGGGGGTTTGATTGTAGAAGTAATAAGCTTCATTTTGATATATTATTCGTAATTTTTCGTGTACGGAATCGTGATTTTGAGTTTTGGCCGGAAATAATTATGATTTGATCGGAGAACTTGTTGTAGGGGTTATTAGATCGTGATATTAGTTTAATTATGTTCCTCGTGAAATTCTGAACGAAAACCCATAAAACACTGATTCAAACGATGCATGTGTTGCCTGGAAATCGAGCTTGCCAGAATTGGGTTGAAGGTCGCCGGTTTCTGCTATGTTTTCACCGGAGAAGGAGCTGTGGGGTTCGTCGATCACCGGAGAAGTAGGGGTTGGGTTGCTGCAGATACAGGGAAGATGTTGGAGCAATTAATCGAATAGAATCCAGTCCAACGAACTCAGATTAGGGTCGCCAGAAACCGGTGTTATCGTCGGATTCTGGGCTGTTCTTGGGTCGACCCGGGTCTGTTCTTCAGGACCCGTTTTCTTGGAAAATTCGACCTGGTTTTGATCTGGAAAACCCAATTGCTGATCCAGGATATCTGTTTCTGAATTTCTAATTAATTAATTGTATTTTATTAAAATAAAAATCAGTTTTATTAATTCTAAAATTCTAATAAAAATCAATTTTAAATTCTGAAATTTATGATTAATAATTCCTAAATTATTTTATTAGTTTAAAAATTCGAATTTAGTTATTTAATTAATTATTTAACTATTTATCTAATTATTTATCTATTTATTTATTATTTAGTAATTAAGTAATTAGTTAATAATTAAGAATTAAAAAGTAATCGAATATAATGATTAAAGATTCTCTAATTATTAAAATAATACGAGTAACTCGTATCTACACGAGTAATTGAACTATAAGTTCGATTATTGTTATTTGAGCAATAGTTAATTATTCGTAGAATATCGTAATAATTATTGGTAATGAATAATTAAATACAAATAATCGATTAAACTGTAATAATAACTGTAGTAGTTCAATAATTATGCAAGAAATGCGAGTAACTCGTAGAAATACGAGTAGTTGATCGTTGAGATGGAATATGATTCGAATAATAACTTATTTATTTAATAAATAACGTATCAGTTAATGGTATCGATTATTTATTTGTAAATGATCGATCTAATCGAGTAAGTAATAATAAATTATAGATATTTGTAATAAATTGTAATTAATCCTAATAATTAGGGATTAATTATTTTAGATTATTACATAGTTACTTATTAATTATTTATTAGTTAATTATTAATTATTAATTATTTGAAAATGATTAATTATTTCGATAATTAATCAAATAACTTTCAATAAATCATAACATATTCATTTTAACTCCAAAAATTATAGAAAAATTATTTTTGACTCTGAGTTTCTTAATTATTTATTTAAAAATTATTTTAGGGTTTAAAAAATTAGTAATAATTATTTATATTGAATAATAAATTAAATTATCAGTGTTTAATTGATGTTAATTAGACCGTTTGTCCGATTTGAGCGAAACGAAAGCCATTTGACTCATCAGATAAATAAATCCTTTTTATTAAAAATAACATTAAGACATAATTTCTTCTAGAAATTAGTTGACTATATTAATTGCTTGATTATCAATCGAAGTGCGTGCCGAGACGAATCCGAATAATTCCGAAAAAAAATGGGAAACAAGTTAGATGATGATTAGTGGAGCGATCAGCGAGTCGATTTTGATCCTAAAAATTGTTTTAACTATAAAAATGATTATGTGCTTATGTGCTTATGTGTATTATGTGGTTAATCGAGTCTTACTTGCTTATATGTAATATACGAGTCAGTCATAAGCGCATGGGTAGACAATAGGGACGATGTGAAGTCGATTCAAGATGCAATTGAAGTAAGAAATGACTTAACCAGTCTAATTTTGCTAACAGAAGCTAAGCCAGCAAGGCAGGTTGAGTAGGTGATAGACGAAGGTGATTTAATTACAGTGAGCCGCATAGAAGGCAAGTTTCTCCCCTATTCTATTTTCAGAATAGTGATATTCTCTTCAGATTCTTATCACGTTTGCACTCTTTTGATTCTCTTGTTCATATTTCATTTCGATTCTTGCTTATCCTTTTCATTTGACTTTATTATTCATATTTGAATTACTACTCACAATTGTTGATATATTCTGGTGATTAGAATATATCAAAGCATACCGATTGTTCCAGTTGCTATTCCAGGGACTGGATAATAATACTTTGGGGATTAAGTTTACTTAATCCTAAGGACCGGGACATAACCGGTGCCATGAGATGGGCCATAGTGCTTGGGTGCCCGACAGGATCTATATAGTGAGATATAGATATGTACTGTATCCTGGCTGATCAGCAGGGTATAAATGCAAACTTGAGTCCCATTTAGTTCGTTGTATTCGCCAATAATGGCCTTCTTTCTATTCTCGTCGGGTTATATCTTTACAGATATACCCAGGTTACGGATTCATTTTAAATGCTTAAACACTGTTTATATTTTGCGGACTTGTTGAGCAATTTTTGGCTCAACCTTTTTATTGTTATTCACCTTATTGTTTTCAGTTAAGAAGGAATATGAAACCCATCAGGACTCGAGTGGTAAAGAAGCGGGTCAAGCCTCGGGATCCTCTCATACCCAAGGTGTTGATACCAATCCAGGAAGAAAGCTTTGAGTTGCCCGAACAGGTGGAGTGTAGATAGTTAATGTGTGCGTGTTTTGAATAAAAGATGAACTTAGCTTAAAACTGATTAGAAAATCTTTTGTAATAAAGAGAGTTTGTGATATTTTGAATTTGGTTTGTAATAAAAGTAGTTAGTGGTTCTTGTTTTCATACTTCAACCTAAAAAGATCATAATTAGTGTTAAGGGGTTTAGTTTTATTTCTTTATTATCTGTTAATCAGATTGTATAAGTTTGGTGATCTTCTAGCCTTGTTCTAGTTGCTTCAATCAATAATCTATTCTTTCTCTCAACCAACCACTCCAATATATAAACAGAAGCAAGTCATTTATTAGACTGAGTTGTACGGCACTCAGTTGCCAGCCTTATTATTTTCCAAATATTTTGTAAAACATGCAGGCCCAACATCATTATTCCAGCTCTACCGTGTTTTTTGTCAATTAGCAACATTTGTTTTCCTTAAAGTGATGTTAAGGTGCATATATTTAAAGAATTATTTGGCTAAAGAGCAGTATAGAACTAGTGTTCATCATTGCCTAACTGTATATAGCACTCTCTTTATCTCAGTGTGATATAGTTGGTCAAGTTGCCGATATAATTCAGATTCCAGCATTCCTCTGCAGACAGGTTGAATTATTTAATAATGTTAAATTGATGTTTTCATACGACTATATATAATTATTGAGGCTTGAACTGCGTGTGAATAAAGCACTTTACCATGTATATTTAAACTGACATGTTCAATTACATATTGGAATGATAGACAGATTTATTAGTTGCAGCTGCGCAAACGGGAAAGATTATCAACTTCAAGAAAGGCCAATTTTGTGCACCTTCTGTAAGTACATATGTAGGTTATGACAAATTCTGCTGAAAAAGTTAGGCTAGCAGGAAATCAGAATGTTATGGTTTATGAGCGAGGAACTATGTTTGGCTATAGTAAGTCACTAGTGGGCCATGGCTCATACTTAAGTGTACTAGTGGTTGGTTGGCTTGCATGGAAATTGAAGGATTATATTATCTTAATTATCTCCTAGTGTAATTTTATTTTCTTAGTATGAAGTATGTATATTCTGATGCATATGTGACATTACTTGTCATGTATCTTCTTCTTTTTCGACATTAATGAACAACATCCTGCTTTTTTCTATAGTGTCATCTTCGCAGGAATATGGATGATGTAGATAAAACTATGGATTAAATAAGTGATAAAACAGAAAACATGAAACAGATTCAAGAAGCACTGGCCACTCCCATTGGTGCAACAGCTGATTTTGATGAGGTATGTTGTTCACCTATATAATTAATTTTATTTTTTGATTCTTGCAGTCCCAGTTAAAATATATTCTTTTCTGCTTATCAATGTTCCTTTGATTCAGAAAGTATTCTTTTGTCTGGATGTCTTCTTTATGTTGCAGGATGAACTAGAAGCAGAACTTGAAGAATTAAAAAGCGCTGAGTTGGAGGAATAAAATCTTTAGCCAGTAGGTAAACCACCTCCTATTACTGAAGGTGGTTCTACCTAGTCAGAAGCGTTCTAGCAGCATTCTCGTTCTACTTTGTTTTTCTCATTACTACTATGTTTAGATTTTGAATTGTAACTTTAACTTGTTTAAACTTCCTCTTTTGTTTTATGGTTGGTAGACAATTAGTGGTATAAGGATGGTAGTTTGGTGATGGTGAAGGTAGTGGTAGTATGGGGATACGGATGTTATGGTTGGTGGACTGATGTTTATGATTTGTGGATTGTGTTGGTTTTAAGACAATGGTCTTATTTATGGGCATGTTAATTTATAAACAGTTCCAAGCATTTTTTTTGTAAAAGCGTTGCAATAGGTCTTTATAGTGTTGCTAATAATCACTAAAAAACGTTGCAAAAAACACTAAAAAGCGTTGCAAAAAGGTTGCATTGATACCCCACATGTGGGCCAATAGGGCCCACAAATATTGTATTGATAGCCCAAACCCTACTGTGACACTTTTCAAGACCTATTGCAACCCCATTGGTGTTGTAATAACACGTTTCTGTAACGGACAAACAAGGGTTGCAATAGGGTGTCACCGGGGTTGCAAAAAACTCTATGGCAACGCCTAAAATTGCAACCCCAAAAAAGAGTCGCCATAGACTTTTTTTGGCCTTTAGCAACGCTTTTTTAGCCTTTAGTTACGGTTTCTTGGGGTTGCGGAATCCAATCTATGGCGTAGTGATAGTAGTTGAGAAATTCAACGGATAATTGTTGTTAAGCACATCAGTCGAGAGACAATCACTAGTCGACGGATGAAAAAATCCATCGAGTGAGAAGAAATGATAGAGTTTGGAGTGGAAACTACTGTAGAATCTGTGGTGATTGATTTGAGATTATCCACAGATTTCTCAGTATTTTCAGAAAGAAATGGCAAGTGAGCCAACAAATTATTTAAAAGATGATGTTTACTTGCTTGAGATTTTGGCTTCTCCATGAGAGTTAAAGATGGAGAATCAGGAATTGATCTGTTTATCATGTCCACATCCAGTGAGTTTGTGGGAGAATTTTGTGTTTGAGGTGTTTCAATTAATAGAGATTTTGGCTGTGATTCCACATTTATTAGAGCCACATCAATCTGACTTTGAGAAGGTGCATTAACTGAGTCTTTGACTGCAGTTGGCACTGTGTGTGCACCTTGTGTATCCCCAATTGTTCTAGATTTCTTCTTCCTTATGTAAGTTTGACGTTCATCTGTGTCTTTTACCCTAAATACTTCTTTGTTCTCTAAAATCTGTAAATAGGCTGCTACATTCCATTTGTATACAATCAACCCATGTGACTGTCAAGTCACAATCAACTGTTTTTTGAATCTAATCATCTGTTGAAACTCTGTTGGATCATCCGTTGAGACTTTGTTGAATCATCGTTTGAGAGTCTGGTTGATCATCCATTGAAAATCTAGTTGATCATCCGTTGAAACCTTGTGGAACATCCGTTGAGAGTATCTTCATAGCAGTTAACTATATTTCACTTATAAAAGATTACAAG
Organism: Apium graveolens; assembly: GCF_009905375.1. Taxonomy (NCBI): domain Eukaryota; kingdom Viridiplantae; phylum Streptophyta; class Magnoliopsida; order Apiales; family Apiaceae; genus Apium; species Apium graveolens. The sequence goes on along the minus strand of NC_133652.1, from coordinate 288,848,407 downwards.
GGATCCACTATTTACAATTAGCCAACCTATCTTGCATATCAATCTAGTAGTCAACATGACTTAGAATATCCTACAACTTATAGTTCTCTAAGGCATTATAGTATGCATGAATGTGTTACAAAACTTATTAAAAACATAAGTTACTCTCTCAACGGATGACATAGTAGATTATTCATTGAGAGCTACAAAATACACTTAATTAAATCTACTATGGTGTTTTGATTAGCTTACCATCAAGCCTACAACATATTCCTAACAATCTCCCCCAATTTATGTCTACTGGATTTGTAGGAATAAATTTAGAGGGACTTGATGATAACAAAACACCTTTGTACATAGAGATTATTCAACAGTAGATAAAACTTATAAGTGCTACAAATTTATTGAAAATTGTACAAAAGAAGGTTCATAGAAAATCCCACAAGCCATTTTCAAGGTGCTCCTCTAAACTGAGCAAGTTAATCTTTTCTTCTTGAATGTCTAGCCCTCTTTCCCAGTTCTTTATTATTCTCTTCAATCTGGTGTTGAAGTTGTCTACAGAACTCGGATTCATCTTCATTTGATTGATCCAGCATCTCCTACATTTCCTTGAGAGTTTCATTGCTTGATATCTTCAGTTGATCATCTAATCTGAAGAATCTTCTTCGGTTCTTTTCATCCTTGAACTGCATTAACCAGTATGGCCTCAATGCACTCTATTCCCATTGTAAGGAATGGTTAAGACTATTGGGAGTGCATTTGGCACTCTCCAGCTCTGTCTTATTCTTTCAATCTAATTGAGTATCTCCTTCTTGGCAACAATGTTAAAGCCAAAGTTTTTCTTGATTGAGGAGAATATCTTCACTAAGACATAGTAGCCTTCATTGAGAATTCTGCGAAGAGGCCAAGTAAACTCCATTCCACCCTTGTATCTGAACATAAGTCTTTTTGGGAGCCTGCTGTGGGCATCAATTGCTCTCACTTTATCTAGCTCGTCCAGATTGAGATTGATGTCTGAAAACTCATTTATATCACAGATGAATAGTTGATCTCCTTTGTTGACAGTAGGTTTGGATTTGGATAGATTTTTGGATTTGAATGGAGTTGGCTGGACTGGATTTCATTGTTTGGACTTTCTTCTTTTGGCTGAGGTAGATGGAATTGGGAGGTTAAGATCAGGAATTTGTAGGCTTTCCCAGTCTATTGGTTCGTCCTTAGGAATTATTGGTTCACCATGGAAATTCACATCAGAATAAACCTTAAATTCAGCTTGCTCCATGGTGGGCAAGGTTGGTTGATTTGAAGTAGTAGACTGGGTAGGCTCAGGTTCATCTTCTTTCTCTTCTTATTCTCCAAAATCCAGCTTCCTTTTGGCTATTTCCTTTCTCATCCTTTTTCCAATTTTCTGCTTTGGTTCCTCCAGATTCTCAATTTTAGTTATAGTGGCAAGTTTCTCAGCTTCTATCTACCCTTCGTTTTTTCAGATTTGGGAGCCTGTTTTTTCTGATTCTTCGGATTTTCCGGTCACCAAAAACTGGGTTCTTCGCGACCCGTTTCCGTTCTTGGTGACTCGAATTTCTAACCCGGCTTTTATCCATTTTAATCCAAAATTATTTCTGAAAACTTGTTTTTGCAAATTAGTACCTAAAACTTCTGATTTTTTTCAAATTCAGGATTTCTCTTTTAAAAACATGCAAAAACTGTATTCCTATTATATTTTAATTTCAGAAAATTGTTTTTAATTATTAAAAATTCTAAAAATTATCATTTTAATTCCAAATTTTATTTTTAATTCAAAAATAAATCTGAATGAATTAGTTAATTAATTTTAGTTGATAATTAACTAGTTAATTGGTCAATTAATTGGAATATTAATTGATTAATTGATTTAATTAATTAATTATTAATTTATTATTTAATTAGATTTGATTATTTATTTTAATTTAAAAATTCTGAAAAATAATATCGATCTTTAAATTATTATTTTAAATTGCTTTCAAGGCTCGCTAATTATTATAAAATGATTTCAAAGTCAGATTCGGGAAATCGAACTCTGTTAATTGTTTTTATAAATGATTCAACGACCTGTTTTAATTCCGAAAAATGTTTAAAAATTCTTATTAAATACCTGAAAAATCATTTTAACACCAAATCTTCATTGAAAAATAATTTTATCGAATATCTAACGTGTTATGTGCTATATGTGATCCGATTGATGTACGGTATGCTTATTTATATATTGTTTGACTGTTTTAATCGTAATTCAACCCGTAAATCTGATTTGGGAGCCTGTTTTTTCTGATTCTTAAGTCTCAGCTTTCCTTCTCTTTTGGCTTCTACAAATTATAGATGTCTAGACATCACACAAATTTCTTTTCCATGTCTGTAGACTTTTGTTATCCTTTTCTTTAAAACTGAATCTCTTAGATTTTGATGTGAGCAATAGAATGACCAAGCAATTTCTTTTCATCTTGCTGAGGTGTTACATAGACTAGATCCAAAGGATTCTTGGTAGAATGTTTTGATGAATATTTCTTGGGCTTCAAGATCATATTGGCCACTGACTGTCTTCTAGCAGAGGTTTGACCTCTCTCCATCTTCCTCAAGCTCATTTCACTGATAGGAATTTTCCTGAGTTGAGTTAAATGTTTCACAGATTTTTCTTACTTTGCAACTGGACCAAAAACCTTTTCAATCTTCTCATCCATTTGCTTCATTAATTCATTCAGCCTGAGCTCAGCTGCTGCAATATTGATCAAATCAATTCCATCTAGAATTGGTGGCTTTGAGAAAGTAATGGCTGGAACAGTTACTTTACTGGCTTGAATTTGCACATCCTTCTCCTCATCACTAACTTGAGTAATTGCATCTTTCTCCCCCTTTTTATTATCATCAAGTTGTGCAGGGTTGAAAGTCTGAACATCCACAAAGTTTTGTAGTAATTGAGTTTGAGTTTGTTGGTTGGAAAGGATTTGAGCAACTCAGTATTCAACTTTAGACAGTCTTGAATGCAGATTCTCAACCTTTTTATTCAAGTCATACTTTTTGCTGAGATTTTGATTGAGACTGGTCATTGTTGTATCAGGAAGTTTAGGATCCAGTTTCTTATAGAGATCCTCCTTGACTTGAGCCAAATCATGTTTCATTACATCTACAGTTTGATGATGTTAAAGAGCTTGAATTTTATATAACTGTAGAGACTCCAGATGGGTTTGCAGAACTTTCTTGGTGCTGGTATTGTTGGTGGCTTGAATAGCATCTTGAGTTTCATGAACTAGTTTGAACAAGATTGACTTGAAATGACGAATATTGCAATCTTTTGAGAACATCCAATCTAGAGTTTCAGTCTCTCCTCATATGTTCATGCGTATTTCTTCATCATCCTCTTCAAGAAAGTAAACACCAAAAGAATCACCAGAGGCTGCAGAATTATACTCAAAATCCTCACCAGTTGTGGAAGGAAGTGAGTTGATTTCATCTTTGGCCCTTAGCGTGAAAGCTGTTATATACCAAGTTTAATGCTTTCTCAGCAGCCTCATTGCCCTCTTCAGCTAAATTTGATAAGCTGGAACAGGATGAGTAAATGCCTCAGCTTCAAAAGAAACATAGTCTAAAACAGCTTAATACTCTTGCTGAAATAGCTGCTTCTTTTCAGCCACATTGACATCCCTTAACTCACTAACAATGGGCTTTTCCCTTTCTTCATCTGTACCTGCTTTTCTCTCATGATCTCTCTTTTCTTGCATCAAGGGCTCCCCTTGGCTTCCCACCCTCATAGCCTCACCTACACCATCAAAGGTGGGACTCCTCTCACTCACTCTTGCCATGCTGGAAGAAATAGCATGCACTTTTTCACTCATTTTCTCTCCTTTTGCCAGAGAGCAACTCAGCCTCTCATTCAGTTCACTCGCTTCCCTCAATTTTAGTAGTGATTGAACTATTACAAAGTCATCTGCAAATTTCAAGTGGTTCAGAGACTTTCAAGGGATGAGTGACATCCGTCGAAATAGTAGTTGAGAAATTTAACGGATAATTGCTATTTAGCACGTCGGCCGAGAGAAATCACTAGTCGACAGATGAAAAATATCCGTCGAGAGAGTAGAAATGAAAGAGTTTGGAGTAGAAACTACTGTATAATCCATGGTTATTGATTATAAATTATCCACAGATTTCTCAGTATTTGCAGAAAGAAATGGCAAGTGAGCCAACAAATGATCTAAAAGATGATGTTTACTTGCTTGAGATTTTGGCTTCTCGATGAGCGGTAACTAGATTCCCTAATTGCTCGAAGTTACTTTTCCCCAAAACTGGTTGAATACAGTTATTTATAACTACTGGGAATACGTAACTTAAAATGTTTATATTCCTGTACGAGAATAAAACAAAATTTTATCCATATGTACTGAACCATAAAAGAATGGCCAGGGGTACTTGCCTTGCAACGCTTTACATAAACCCTTGGTAGCTTTTATGCTGACTTCGGTCCTTGTGAGACTCGATTGGGATCTACAGTAACAGAATAACCTAATTATATATACCGTCATGCTTGATATCTTCGAACCTAACAACCCAATCCGATAACCCGACTCGTATAATGTATATACACATAATCACGTAGTCCAAATCACAATAGGATTAAAACATTTTATATCACAAAACACATTTCTCGTATTTAAAAATAATTTTTAGGAAAAAATTGACAGCGAGTCCTCTATTTATAGGCCTACCCGTCGAAACTTCATCGACATCGATTCCCAACAAATCACAATTTACGTCACAATACAATTTTCACAATTAAACAACTATTTACGCACGAAACCAATCATACAAACTATTTTATTTATTTTATGAATTTAGGACTCAGAACGTATCATCACGGTCCACAGTTGACTCACCGAAGTTCATCGTCAACGATGGTAAAATTTACGGGTACTCGATTAATTTCGGGTTTCCAACATAAATTTCACCGATTATTTTAAAATAATTTCCGCATGTATAATTTATTTTCACGAAATCAGTTAATACAAATTCCTACAGAAATTATAATAGGAATTAATATAATATAACAATTCCCAAATTAAATCTTCAAAATAAACAGGCAAGAACAGTGGCTACACGCGCCACCAAAACAAAACAGGGCGGCCGGAAATCGGCCAAAACCAGGCGGCACAACACAGTAATAGCAATAATGAAACACAAGGAGCAACACACACATAACCACACTCACACCCACACATATACACACGAGCACAATAGATATATACATACAACCGAACAAAACTACCATCTCACCGGAAAAAGGTCGCGGCGACGGCGAACTGAAACAGCCGAGAAGAAGTAGCAGAGAAATGAGGAGAGAAACGAGAGAGAGACGAGAGGCAGACAGGAGAGAGATGAGACTATGTGTGTTTTTGAGTGTATTGCAGCCCAACACGTATCAATTGAATGGATACGTGTCAATTTTTTTTATAAGATTTTGACACGTATCCCTGAAATACCGGGGAACTGAAAATTACTTCGCATTATGCAATTTATCGGATAGAATTGTGGTTAAAAATAAACCGATAAATTACCTGACAGTGTTTAAAATTATTAGAATAATGAAATATTAAGAAAATAAAAATTTTGAAATGTTTAAACCATTTTTGGAATGCAACTTGTACCCGCTTTTAACGATTTAACGAATAAACATGCGTGTAAATTTTAACCCCAAAATAATTTTAAAATTCTCAGAATATTATAAACTTAATAAAATATGAGTTTCGTAATTTTTAAAGAATTCTGGAATTAAATACGGATTTTACAGTTAAATGCAATCATAAAATCGTTTGAAGGTAGATAATTAACAAAATATTGATTTATAAATTTTATAAAATCCAAAAAATAATTATTGAAATTATGAGATCATAAAAGCAATTTTAGAAACAATCCAAGTATTTATGAAAATAAAACTACAATAAAATCACTTTTAAAAGTGAAAACAACTCAATACAGCTCAATATTTAATTATGCAAATAAACCCTCTACACCAATAAATCACACATAATTAATAATAAATAACGCCCACCTATCATAACCAACATATATTTTATATAATTAATTATTCAATCAATTACACTTTTAAATAATACAAAATATATGAGTCGTTATAGAAATTCTTTACAGATACAACCTTTTTTATTTCTCTAGTTTATTGCTGAATTTATTACTAGGTACTCTTGGTTTATATATTACCAAGTTACAAGTGAATAAGACAAACTAATAAAATAAAATGTATCTTTGTCTAATCACATGCTTCTTCATTTCTCCATCCAGTATCTTTGATTTTCTTCAAGTAAGCATGGAAATGGAAATGTTTCTTAGTTCTCTAAAACCTGTAAATAGGCTGCCACATTCCACTTGTATACAATCAACCCATGTGACTCTCAAGTCACTATCAACTACTTTTAAAATTTGATCATCCGTTGGAACTCTAAAACCTGTAGAAATTTTATGGTAGTCCTCGGAAGCAGCAATCTCCTTGTTCACCAATGCTACAAAGTTGTTCTTTTCAAATATAAAATCAGTTTGAGACATAATTTTGACTACTGGTGCCATTGCTGTGATTGAAAGTAGTTGCAGAGAGAAAGGGGTTTTTGCTTTGGAGACGAAGAGAGTTAGTAAAAATTGTTTTGGGAAAGATAAATATAAAATAGAAAATGAAATGGGGCATATATACTTTCTCAGAAATAAAAAAGTAAAAATTAAAAAGTACAATAATGTACCCAATGAAATTTTCCCAAAATAGTCGTTTAAAATACAATAAACTATATAAATTTTAAAGGTTATCCATCGAGATATACTTACAGACTGTAAGTAAATTCGACGGATAAGAAATAGAATTAACGGCATGATAAGGAGTCATGCATTTTGCTTGATTGACCAAAGAAATATTCTGAGTGTAGCATGTAGTATTTACAGCTTCAGCCCAAAAGTATGTTGGTAACTTTGATTCTTCTAGCATTGTCCTTGCATCTTCAATAAGAGATATGTTCTTTCTTTGCACCACTCCATTTCGTTGTGGAGTTCTTGCTGCTAAAAACTCATGCATGATCCCATTCTCTTCACAAAACAATCTCATCACAGAATTCTTGAACTCAGTTCTATTGTCACTCCTGATTCTAACTTTGAGATCAGGATGATTATTGACTTGCCTTATATGATTGATTATGATTTCACTAGCTTCATCTTTAGATTTGAGAAAATAAGTCCAACAGAACTTTGAGAAATCATCCACAATCACTAGGCAATATCTTTTCTTTGAGATGGACTATACATTGACTGGTCCAAATAAGTCCATGTGCAAGAGTTGTAATGGTTCTTTAATTGTTAATTCAAGCTTCTTTTTGAATGATGTCTTGATTTGTTTTCCTTTCTGACAGGCATCACACAATCCATCCTTTGAGAATTCCACTTGAGGAATGCCTCTTACCAGATCTTTTTTGACTAATTCATTTATAGTCTTGAAGTTCAGATGTGACAGCTTCTTGTGCCATATCTAACTTTCATCTTGACTTGCTTTGCTGAAAATGCAAGTAATAGAGTTTGCACTTGATGAGTTGAAGTCAACAAAATACACATTTCTCTTTCTCACTCCATTAAGAACCACTTTATTGTCCTTCTTGTTTGTAACAGCACATGCTTCAGAATTGAATGTTACTGAGTTGCCCTTCTCACAAAGCTGGCTGACACTCAAAAGATTATGTTTGAGTTCATCCACTAGAACAACTTCCTCAATAATGACATTGACTTTAGAAATCAAGCCATATCCCACAATATATCCTTTGCTATCATCTCCAAAGGTAGTACTTGGGCCAGCTCTCTCCTTGAACTCAGTGAGCATGGTAGAATCTCCAGTCATGTGCCTTGAGAAACGACTATCCAGATACCAAAGATTCTTTCTATTTCCCTGCACACATCAAAACCAAATCAAGTTGATTTTGGTACCGAAGTTTCCTTGGGTCCTGCCTTGTTAGCCTTCTATTTAGGTTTCTTAGGCTTGTCCCCATTTGACTTAGGTGATTGAGATTCAACCTTGGTCATCTGAGTAGTGCCACAAGAAACATTCATTATAGCAGAATTATCATGCATAGGTTGGTTAACATTAAATGGCATACTCTATGCAAACATGTTATTCCAATATGGTATACTAAATGGCATTTGCGGCATACTGAATGCAACATAATAAGAATTAGGTGCAAATGTCATATTTGTATATTATGCAGATAAGTTATGTGCAGGCATAACAGGCATCTGTGGTGTGGGCATATTGGGAAATGGGGAATGTGCATAAATGGGTGCAAGCATGGCAGTTTTGCAATTAACAGACAAGTGATTAACACTACCATATTTAACACAGATTTTTTTAGGTGAATATTTATCAGGTGTGTAGTTGTTATATTTTTTAATTCCCACTTTCCCATTCTTTTTGCTTTTTCTCTTAGATTCTGCTTTAACCTCCATTTTCTCCAGTCTGTCATTTAGTTGCTTCATTGACAAATGTCCCACATTGACTCTTTTGTTCTCCTTAACTTGACTTGATTCTCCTGTAATAAAGTTCTTAAAAACTGATCCATATTTCTCATTGAGTTTAGCTAGATTGGCTTTGCTAACCGGATTTTTCTCACTCGACGGATGTGGTTCTTTATCTTTCGATGGATAAGTCCTTTTATCTTTAGATGGATAATCTTCATTATCCGTTAAATCCACATCCGTTGAAAGTCCTTCTATCAACTCAGGATCTAGTTTCTCCTTGCTCTTTTTCTAGGCTTCTTCACATAATGATTCTATGTCTTGAACTTTAGTAATCTGAGCATGAAGATCTTTTGATGATTTACAAGCCTTGATTACCTCTTGTTCTCATTCAAGCTGCTTTCTCAAAATCTCCTATTTCTTCAAAAGATTCGGTCAATTCATCTTTGGCAATCTTGTAGTCTATCTTCAATTTCTCAAACTCGATAAATTGAGTTTCTAACACAGAATTTATTTCATTTAAAAATAGATTATTCTCTTATTTTTTGTGTTTTCTTTAATGAATGATTTAAGTATAACACGCAATGATATAACGCTGTGGACATGTAATTTATAGCATCATTACACTCATCTTTAGAAAGATGTGCTTGATTAGTAGTGATTACCTCATTGCTTGATGAACTGACTTCTGTTTCATCTGATTTGGCAATCAGGGCTAGGTTGACATAGCTTGTTTCTTCATCTTCATCTATCCCATCAACTGCCCTGTCATTTTCCTTATTCAAGAAAGCCCTTTCCTTCTATTTGAGCAATTCAAAGTATTTCTTCTTGTAGTCCACAGGCTCAAACTTCTTTCTATCAGAATTAGGCTTTCTGCATTCACTTGCAAAATGACCACTCAAGTCACATTTGAAATATTTGAATTTTGACTTGTCAACCATGTTTCTGTTTGGCTTGGATGCTCCAAAATTCTTCTTGAAATTTAGCTTGGCAAACATTCTGGATAGAAAAGCCAGATGTTCATCTATGTCTTCCACTTCATCTTGACTAAGATGATCTTCATGTTTAGCTACCAACCCTTTTCCTTTGCCTTCACAAACCCTAGAGTTTGGTGCAGATTCCACAACTTCAACCTTTATAGCTACCAAGGCTATAGATCCTCCCTTCTTCCTTCCTTTCCCTATCTTCTCATCTTGTTCCACCTCAAGCTCATAAGTTTTTAGAATGCCATACAATCTCTCCAAGGTGAATTCCTTGTAATCTTGAGAATTCATGAGAGAAATAGTCATAGGCTTCCAATCTTTTGGTAGAGACCTAAGGAATTTCAGGTTTGAATCTTTTGTCTGATAGACTCTTCCATGCAGTTTTAGTGTATTTAGTAGCTTTTGGAATCTTCTAAAGATGTCACTTAAAGATTCACTTTCTTCACAATGAAAGTGCTCATACTGCTAGATTAAAATTTGTATCTTGTTTTCCCTCACTTGTTCAGTTCCATCACATATGATTTGTATTGTATCCCAAATGTCCTTGGAAGTTTTACAATTGATGACATTATCGAACATGTCACTGTCAAGGCCATTGAACAGAATGTTCCTAGCCTTTTTGCATTTGTGCACTTGTTCAATATCTTCATTTGTCCACTCAGATTGTGGCTTTGGGACACTTTGCTCATTGCCTATAGCACATTCAATACAATCGACATAACTTTCATCTTGTAAAAGAAGATACAGGTGAATTTTCACTTTCTAATGGTGATAATTGTCTTTGTCCAAGAAAGGGATCTTCACACGAACATCCTTCCTGCTCACGTTGTTAGTTGTTGTGATCTTTAAACTCTTAGTATGTTAAGAGCTTGCTCTGATACCAATTGTTAATCCCAAACAATATAACAGTTGAATTAGAGAAGGGGGTTGAATATAATTCTTGGTTTCTTCTCGATTTTAAGAACTTCTCAAAATTATAAATATATCAGTGTTGAATATGCAAAAATACGGAATAAAAAATAACAAAGCATTCAAACACAAAGTAATTAAACACAAGGATTAAAAACTTTCTGGTGGATTGAACTTATTCACCAGAGATATATATATTTTGAGAACTCTGTGATACAAAGATTGTACACAGTTTCTTACAAGTAGAATCACAAGGAACAGAGAAATTATTCACAGTTACAACCTTTTTTATTTCTCTAGTTTATTGCTGAATTTACTGCTAGCTACTCTTGGTTTATATATTACCAAGTTACAAGTGAATAAGAAAAACTAATAAAATAAAATGTGTCTTTGTCTAATCACATGCTTCTCCATTTCTCCATCCAGTATATTTGATTTTCTTCAAGTAAGCATGAAAATGGAAATGCTTCTTTATTCTCTAAAACTTGTAAATAGGCTGCCACATTCCATTTGCATACAATCAACCCATGTGACTGTCAAGTCACTATCAGCTGCTTTTTGAATCTGGTCATCCATTGGAACTCTGTTGGATCATCCGTTGAGACTTTGTTGAATCATCCGTTGAGAGTCTGGTTGATCATCCGTTGAAACTCTAGTTGATCATCCGTTGAAACCTTGTGGAACATCCGTTGAGAGTATCTTTATGGCAGTTAACTCTACTTCACTTATACAAGATTACAAGGCATCCAATATTTACAATTAGCCAACCTATCTTGCATATCAATCTAGTAGTCAACATGACTTAGAATATCCCACAACTTCTAGTTCTCCAAGGCATTACAGTATGCATGAATGTGTTACAAAACTTATTCAAAATATAAGCTACTCTCTCAATGGATGACAAAGTAGATTATCCGTTGAGAGCTACAAAATATACTTAATTAAATCTACTAAGGTATTTTGGTTAGCTTATCATCAAGCCTACAACATATTCCTAACAAGAAGTCTTAAAAGTTTCATTTCGACATCAAATAATATATAGAATTTATAACAAGTACTTTAAATGTGGTCAAGTCCTAGTCTGCTTTCTATCCAAAAATTAAAATTGATATTCAGTCTCATTTAAATCCTATTAAACCTCAATTAAATCATGAAAAATAAATTAGCTAGATTAGCTTTATTCTTAAAAAAATTAAAGATGACAAAATTGATAATATCGCGAGTTTGAAGAAATATTTGATGTAGTGCATATCACTAGAGAAAACTCGTCCTATAAAGTGTATACATATGTTACAAAAGATGATACTGATCTTACAAAAAATAGAGAGACTATAAAATAATACTGCAAATAAAAACAATGTTGGGTTGCATATTAAAATAAGATGTTGGGGAATTTATTATCCAAAATAATAAGTTGAATTTAATATTATTTTTGCAATTGCCAAATGACTTTTATATTGTAGAAAATATCGAAATATTATGCATGTCATGGAAGAATACCATATTTTTATATTAAGTGCAAATTTGCATGATGGATATTTCTTAAAATATGATGCAACGATGTCCATATATTCAGTACTTCTATTTAGTTTAATTATCTTGATATGTGCCCCTATAATATGCCCTCATGAGTATTTGGTGAATGTGCCTTTTATAATATTAATAATTATTACTTTTTAGAAATAGAAGATCAATTATTTTTTTTTGTAATGTCAAAAAATGGAAAGTATGATAATCTTTTGGGAACTAGGGGAGTTTAAGTTTTTACGAAATATTTAAGTTATGTGTGTTACAAGTCAATATAAGTTCAGACAAATCTCGGGGTGAACAAGATTCGAAGAGGACGATAAACGATAAAATATTACCACTTTGTTATCTTATTACGCTCAAAAGAGTATTAATTAATAATTAATATTGAATAAAATAACTTAATATAACATAAATCTACTTTTAAATTTAGTTTATTTTTGTCTTAAGATTTTGGATGTATGTGTAATCATCTTTGGCATGTGTTGGACATTTATCTTTTCTTGAATTAGGACCCTAAATATTTTTCTTATTTTTAAGTGATTCAAAAACTTATCCCCTAATTTCAGTCAGGAGAATTTAAGCTTTGTTACATAGACTAAAAAAATTTACAAGCTTTCTTCCACATTAGTTGTGTTGCATTGAGTGGGTTTTTTATGATTGTTTAATAAACCCACGTGTTTCACATTATTAGTTGTATATACAAAAATTCTCTAGTTACCCTACTAGAACGATTATATGAAAAGGATGTAATAGTACCATTTGGCTGCCCTGGTACTGTAAACGCAGTGTGTGCATCGAAGTAACTACTCGTACCCTTGAGGCTTAAAGAAACCTGGTCATTTTTAATCTTTTCAACGGTAGAGGCTCTTGTACTTCTAGAAAGTTCATAGGTCAGATATTATCAATGAAATGGACATAGGTGTAATGAAAGATGTTAATCATGCAAGCTTAGCTCAATCAGGGTCAACATATAAAGCTCGTCCCAATGAGCATCAATTAAGAAAGCTTACCCCAAGAAAGCTCAGCTCGATGAGTACTAGCTTAAGAGGCTCGACCCACGAAATCTCTACCCAATATCAAATGAATGCAAGCTTATTCCACTACGATAATCGTATGTCATAATCGAATTAGTATATTATTTTATCAGGAGATATATTTTTAAAGATTTTCCTTGCTCTTAAAATATTTGATGAGGCAATGTAAATCATAAAATATAATTATGTGGGCTTGAGCTTTTATATATAGGTACATAAGCGCCATAAGGGAGATAGGAGATTTTAATACTCATCTCTCAAGCACAGCGTTAATTACATATAAAGCCATGAACCCTAAGTTATAGGTCAATGCGATTGACCTGATATACAAATTTTGTTTTGAGGCTCGAAGCCTAACAAAAAATTTCTTTAGCATTTGGCGATGTCTGTGGAAAGGGGTATAGAATCACCATTAAAATTAAACATTTAATAAATTTAACAATAGTTCAAATGGCTATTATCACACCCCTCATCTTCCCATTCACCACTATGAAATTTGAGACGCCAACACGTCTTAGCTCAACCATCACCATAAATGAAGTCTTTACCCAAGTCCATTCTGTTCACCTGAGAACTCAAGTCATCCCGAGAAGTCATTATAATGCAACAGTAAACCTTACCATCATACATGCCAAGCAAAGTATCCACTGTGACCGAAATTTTCGCGCAAACTGTGAAAATTACCAATATCTAACAAAAGAAACACTCTTGAGGGGGAGGCATTTGAAAAAAGAGTTCAATTAGGTGCAGGAAAGTACGCTCTTGCGCAATGGCCAACATCATCGCCCTTCGGATTTTTGAGAATATGAAGATCAAATTTGTGCATGAATGAGCGAATAAGATGAGTTATAGCGATATATTTACCAAGAGCGAGAATGTTCAGAGAAAAGATTAGTGCAAAGGGACTCTCCATCTAGAAATTCCAGTTGACGGAGAATTCCACCATAAGTCACATTCGCAGAGATGAAGAAAATCTGAATATTATAACCCTAGGAGAGGAGGAGGAGGAGGTTCACCACCGTGAGATCGGGCATGACCTTATGATGATGGTCGAACGGATGACGATGGTTAAAGGGACAGCGGTGTTGGAAATAGGATAAATGGTGATCGATTTGATGAAGAAGGTAGAAAATATGATAATCAATATAATTAATATTGTTATCATCAGAAAAGGAATGAAGTGGCTATATTTTATGGAAAATTGGACAATTTGTAGCAAGCAATACTTGGTGGGGGGACTGCCCACTACTCTATGCAATATCTTCTTGTGAGGTATATCTTTGTTTTTGTTCATACTATCCCCAAAATATCATATTATAATATATGATAATAGCAAGTCTAATCCTATAACAATGTCACTCAATTAGAAAGGTGATGAGATTGAATGGGCACGACATTACAATGTGTCAAATGTTTGACGTGTACGTAAAGGAAAGTGTTGGAGGATGGTTTTGTACTCTAGTTGTGAACTCCATCCCATCATATGATCAAATAAGGAATAAATTTCTGAAACATTTTGATTACAACATGTGAACAGGAAAAACTGACCATGTCACTTGTTAACACGAAGCAGAGGTTACATGAGTAACGCGCATAAACTGCTTTAAGCTAGAGTATGAGAGAGTTTCATCCTTAAACAAGTCTCAGGCAATTGACTTCCTATGGTGCTTTTAGTTACAATTACAGTCAAATTTTTAAAAAAAAAATCATTTTATAGAAAAATATAAAATTATATTTTATAATACCACATAATATTAATTAATAATCATATTTTTTTAAAGATATCAACAAATTATATATATGTACTACATAAGATCAATTTTTTGCATATATGGATTTTCAAGTTTTTCAATGTGCATTCGAATATTAAAAACATTTTTAAAAAAATTAGTATTTATATAACTAGTATTGATTTGAGAATGTCTAGAAACAGGACATCAATTCCGTAAAATTTCTGTGTTCTTGAGAATTGAACAATTAGTAACCTAGTTCTCGACAAATGAGCAAAATTACAAGTACTAGTTAGTATCCTATAATAATTTTAGACGAAATTGCACTATACATACATGTAGTTTAAATTGTGGGTGTTAGTGGCCAAAATTTTATTCGAGCCAATTTGATGTCTAATTGTTTATATTCTTAACGGTGTAGTGGCTCTGTATCAATCATGTTAGTTAGTCAACTTGTAACTTATAA
Source organism: Apium graveolens (assembly GCF_009905375.1). NCBI lineage: Eukaryota > Viridiplantae > Streptophyta > Magnoliopsida > Apiales > Apiaceae > Apium > Apium graveolens. The sequence continues at coordinate 288,833,265 of NC_133652.1, read as the reverse complement.
CGGGAGAGTGGGGTAAAATGGGCAAACCAACTCACAACGGTTATGTTATGTATATGAACTCTCTTTTGTAAAATTTTATCAATGAGCCAATATCATCATAGAGAGTGTGTCTGAGTCCCAATTAAAATGAAATGAAACCAGCAGAGCAAACCCCAACCAAAATCAATTTTTACCTAAGAAAATTACTGAGCATGTCTCTCCTTCTATATATAATAGGAGAACAAGGGGATAAAATTAATGAGATTTTTTATTTTTAGTAAAATCTCAATTTTGTCCTTCTACATTTTATTCATGCATTGAATTGACTAACTTACCTCTTTAAGTAATATTTATATAAAAAATGTTATTTGTGGGATTTTAGCTTTGTCTTTAAATTCACATGTACATCTTCTTACCACTACATTACATTGTTACTTGTATTTTTAATCAAAGACATAATATATGAGTGTCGTAGATAGTGACAATTTATTTATAGATTTACTCGTGTGTGTTTATGATAATAAAAAGATATTGTTTAAGGGAATCGAACATGAGTATACTTACTCACTGGTATATCCTTATACCAATACACCAAATTATCACTTTGTTCTCTTCATCATACATTTAATATGTGAGTGTCGATATGTGATATTTATTCAACTTCGAATAAAATTATTGAATTATTTATGAAGTTAATTTTAATAAGTTAAATTTAAGTATAAATTTAAACACAGAGGGGGCGCTGGGGGAGCATAGGGTGAGGCACAGCAAAGGACCCTTAAAAATATAGGGCCACAAAATTTTAATATTGTATATGTATTTACGTACGACTATGTGGAAAAAAAGCTAAATAGATTTGTTTCGATGGTAATTGAAACTAAATATTCAAATGAAATTGACATCGAAAGTGTTTTAGATGAAATTGATACAAAATATTGAGTAGAGTATCTCTTTTTAAGTGAATTTTTTTGAATGTATTTCTTATTTACAATGTATATTGATAGTCCATTTTTTGTAAAAATTTATCTCATTTTACATTTTTATTGATATTTAAATTAAGGCCCAATTTAAAAAATTTGTACATGGGCCCTATTTTTTTCCTCTCTTTTAAGGAATTTTTTGGAAGATATATCTTATTTTTAATGTATTTTGATAGTTTAATTTTTTCAAAATTTTCTCATTTTGCATTTATAGTAAAATATAAATTAGGACTCATTTTTTAAATTTTGCATAGGGCCCCCCATAAGTCTATCCCGATCCTGCTCAAACATATGATATTAACAAATTATTACCTCATTTATTAATCATTTTTATGTTTAAAAATATATTTTAAACCCTTTTTTATATAAACTGAATTTTACAAATTCCTTATTTTTTAAAAAACATTTACTCAAAGTAAAAGCACATACAATGATCAAAAGGAACTCAAAGTAAAATAGAAACTAGAAACTAATCTAAGCCATTAGATCAATCTAATGTAATGGCCCCCCTAAAAGCACCACACCCAACTAATCAGCACCCTTCCACACAGAATTTCAGCTTTTTCCCTTCGTTTTTAATTTGATTTTTCCTGTCAAACGAATTTTTTTTTAAATTCGACTTTACTGTATTTTTCTTCATCTTTCAACGATCGATTTGCATACCATATGTTTTATATTTCGAAGTAATTTAAAAGAAAAATATATGGTTTCTCGTTTATATTCTAATATTGGTTTTTATTAAAGTAGCCCCTTATATATATATATGTATAAGATAACGCTCAAATATAAATATATATAGGTCACTCTGTACTTTAGTTTAATTTGAAATCATAATTTTACCAAATTTTTTTCAAAAAATACTAGAAATACTTCAATTTCATTTGAATTCGAAATGTGGCCCATTTAAAATAAATAAACATCATTTGGCTATCTGAACTAATTCACAACATAGGTTTAGTCAATTTATATTAGAGGTTCGACGAATACATCTTATAAATATGACAGAATGCTCATTATTTCTTATATCAATCACTACAAGAAACAAGGCTAAATTCGACCGAAAAAAATCAGTCGAATTTAGCTTAATTCGACCGCGCGCGGTCGAATTTACCTAAATTCGACCGATTTTGAATCGGTTGTAATAGAGGGAGTCGAATTTAGAAGTTCGGTCGTATTTAACTAAATTCGACCGTCGGATTACGACCGAAAAATTACAACCGTTTAAATTCGACTGTAAAAATTCGACCAAGATGGTCAAATTTGATTCCAGCAGAATTTTACGTCAACTTTTCAAATTTTCGCTTGAAATTTGAAAATACCGCCAATTTTTTTTTATAATTTGAAATTCCCGCCAAAAATACTAAATTCAACCGTAACCGGTCACTTTTGAAATTCAACCGCTTTGAGTAAAAAAATAAATTCAACTATTTTTAATCAAAAAGTAACTTTGACTGTTTTTGGTCGAATATTAAACTCGACCGGTGTTTCTAAATTCGATTGTATTTATCCAACAAATGTCATTTAAACTCAACCAACGTTAGTCGAATTAAGAGCCAAAAAAAACATAATAGTGCTTATGACCAGCACTAATGATAGGCCATATTTATATACCTGTACACCCAAACGCAATTCACAGACTAACAAAGATATATGCTAACAAATCTAGTTAGCTTAACAAAAGTTACATTCCCTAAACGCTTAACAAAATAGCTAGTTAGCTTAGCTTTACAAAGGAGTTAGAAATTTCAGTGCTGACAGTTATATCCGGGTTATATCCAGTACCGAATAATAGTAGAAAGTTCAAATAAACCATTAGTTACATACCCGGAAATGTTTAAGAAAAGAGCTAGCTTTACAAAAGGGAAACTGAAGGTTCTAAATCCATCAGTCCATAAAAAGCTAAGCGTGTTCACCAGACCAAATAAAAAGACCTAGAGCAACGGATAGTTGTGTGCGTCAAGATCTTCATCTTCATATTCGCCTCCAACTCCGTCTTCATTGTCGCCTCCAACTGCATCTTTATTTCCATTGTTGGAGGTGTTGTGCACCACCAATGCCTTCCCTAGCAGGGTCTCCTGCATCGGTACATAAACAAGTATACCAATATTTTGTTAATATAATAAAACCTATATAATTACCTTACAAAACAAAGCATACAGGCAACTAAATCAGCTGAATAAATATACTGATACTTATCAGAAAACATATATAGTCACCTGCATGCATGAAACTTGTAAAGTTTTAAGCATATATTATAAAATGCAAGTGTTTATAAACTAAACATGAAGGCAAGTATTGGTAACATGCTAGCAATTAATATAAATATATAACATAGAGCAGACTGCAAAATCGCACGTGAACAAAATAAAAAGTCAGTTTATATTTGTACATGAACTAGGCCACAGAGCATACAAACATAATTAAAAAACTTACTCCTCGTGGTAGGCCTTCATATTACAATGCATTGCAATTAATTAATCATTTTAACTGAACCTTAGAACCGATAACATAAATTCGTTATATTTTGAAATATAATTGTGTCTGTCACCTTGAGTCTCAATACTTCAATTCAACATAATATTACCAAAAGAAGTGAATCAATACTTCATTTCAAATCAATATCAACCAAGACTGATCAAAACTGTAACTTCACAAACAATTTGACCCGTGACTAAGACTGGTCCAATTGTTGTTATTGAAGATAATGACAACCAGAGATTTGACACCATAAAACTGATCTTCATTCCTGGATCAGATTTGCATGTCATATGATTATTTAGTTTATAACTTGTTATTATCATATAATTATTATCAGTAGATAATAATGATAATCTGCTTCACAGGTTTTTTGGCTTAACATTCTTCAAAAAAAAAAACTTCATCTTAAATAAATATATGGCTTTCTAGATCAAGTAATTTAAGTAAACAAAATATGTTACCTGTACAATGATCTTATCATTGTCCTTCAAGATCCCTTTTAGCGCAACACTTGCTGTCCGCACATAATTTTTGTGCTTTGATCGCTGACTCGGGTCTGGAAAAGCAGCAGTGGCCAGGTTACTCACTTTCTCGTCCAGAACAGATCGCATCACCTCCATGGGTAAAGAACGAACCATTTGTTTCACTTCTTCTAAGATCGTTGGCATCATAGAATAGATTTCTTCGGGAGCAACGTCAAATGATTCGTCAGAGTCTTTCATTTTTCTTTTTTTTAATAGCTTCATTGCATCTTGTGCTCCCATCAACTCCGCCAAGGTATCTTGGGGAAACAAGTTAACCCTCCCCTTAGTCGGGGGTCTCGCTCCAGCTAGCACAATCAGATTATTCTTCCGCTGAATTGCCCTTTGTGTACGTTGGGATGCCCCTTCATCAGCAGCTTCCAACTCATCTGCCAATTCAACTCGCACCTTTTTCAGTTTTCCCTACAATATATGAAAGGAAAATCACAAATAAAGCACTTCTCTATTAATTGACCCTAAAAACAAGCATTCAATTATAAATCAGTTTACTTAAAAATAAAATACAAACCTGTAGCTCTATCACAGCTGGTTCAGTAGGGTCGTACACGGTATTTATAAATTCCTCATCACTGATTGGCATCTCACCTTTAGCAATTCTGACTTCATCTATTTCCTGTCAGATGGAAAATAAATATAATAAATATTTTAATTATAAGTTGGTAATATTTTTAGTAAATTATAACTTATAAGTTATAGTTATTTATTAGAAAGTAGATAATTAAATATAATAATTTTAAAAAATAAATAAAGAATTAAAAAAATGAAATTAGTGATGGGGTAAGGAGGTAGTAAGATGGAGATAATTAGTGATTTATTTTATTTTAGTAATTTGTTTATTAATTTCACCAGGCTGTAAGATTTAAGTAAAATCTGAATCAGTCAAAACATATTAAATTAAACACCTTTACTTCAGAACAGTTGTAGTGAAGCGTTATGTGTTTTATATTTGCATTAATGCTAAGTAATTAGTCTTGTTCTGGGAGGGCATCAGCATAGATAGCAAAACATGAGAGATTAAAACCAAAATAAGAACTTATAATACAAAATCAAGGACATATCCACTCATACTTGCAAAAGATAAAAAGACTACCTAATCTATTTACAAGATAGAATAATACCTGTCGTCTTTGTTCATATGGTTTTGCACCAGTACGAGAGGTAAATTCCATCTTTTCTCGGGCATTCTTGCCAGCATCCGACAATTTTTTAAATTCAGGTGTGCCCCAATACGCGCATATCGAATTCCATGCCCGCTGAGAGAAGTAATGAGGCTTGAATGCTTCACCTTTTATGTCGAGTTCTTCTTCAGTATATCCGCATTCAAATAAGACATTCAACTTCTTGAGCAGTCGGGCCCTCTCAGTACCAAGATAGGACTTAAAATTCCTATTCAGATGTGCTCTCACAGCTCCGTCCCCATCTTCTTCGAGAATCCCCTTCGGATAAATGTAGTACTCCTGTCAAAATAAATTGCTTAGATTTAAAATAAAAAAGCTTAGTAAAGTGTTTCAAATTAAAAAACATTCAGTCTCATATTAATTATTAGTAGCTAGAAACATGATAATATAAGACTAGTTAAACATTAGTAGTGGCTATATTTATTGCATGAATTGTGACAGTAGACTCAACAAAGTTAACTCAGGGTTGTCTTGCATTTTTAGTCCCACCAGCCACCACAGTTGTACTAGAGCAGTCGGTGTGATTTTAAAGTACTCAAATGAGTGTGATTATAAACTACGTTTAGGAGATTAACATGTGATACGCTAAAATGTACACTTACAATTTATATAGTCCTTAAAGAGAAAAAAACAAAACACAAACCGTGCATCATGTGAGTAAAAACCGTGAGAACTCTGGGAGCTACTTGCAAACTCTTATCTGAATGTTTTATTTCAGTTAAAAACAACACTAATGTCCACTAATTCTTATCTACACTTAACACAAACAAATCATAAAACCAGAAAACACACTTTTAGCCGCACAACGGGTCACACTTTTATTGAAAGATTGATTTACAATATCGAAGCGATAATTAGTGAATAAAATATATGATTTATAACCAATATATGTGATTTTAACCAAAATCATACACTTTGGTTTAAGCTACCTAATTTATATATTACTTGAAATGAAACAAGATATAAAAGTCTAAAAGTAAGTTCAAAAAAACAAGAAAGAAAGTAAACTCTAAACAAGAAAGAAAGAAAATGAAAAAGAAAGAAAACTCTAAACTCTAAACTCTAAAGGATGTTAAGAAAACAAGAATGAAACACGAAAGTTGATCGAGGAGAATGAAATTAAGCATTACATCTGTTGAGAATAAATTAGAAGTAAAAACTCTAAACCCCAAGTAGTAGTTTACAAAGGCTGAAAGAAAAATAAAATTAAAATACTTACTTTAAAACAGTTGATACATCTGTTGTACCAAGCATTACGTGCAGCTCCCTTTGTAGAGATTGTATGTTCATCCCATTTCAGGCGAGCAAGGCGTGCCAATGTTTTCTTGGGTGTATTCCCTATAAAACTGTAAAAACATAATGAAAGTTTAGCAAGTTGATGTTAAAAACAAGCACTTTAAACAGATATAATGCTTATTAAAAACAAGAACTTTAAAACAATTTATGGTTGTCAATCCAAATGTCAGCAAATTTCTTAATGTCAGCAAAAAGGCCAGGTCTTATCATCTCGATGGAGAACCCAACTCGGAAAAACCGAGCCACAGAACAAACCAGAACCAGAGATTTTTATTTAATCTAGAGGGGCCAATAAATGTAATCTGTAGCTAAACAATCTTTATTTACATCAATCTATATAATACTTGTAGCATCATCAGGTGTGTGCTTAGGTGTACATTCCTAACTAAGTTGGATTGCCTTGTCTAGTACAAACAATGCTCAATGTATAGAGGTGTTTATTAACACCGCACCCTTCCATTGTGGCATTCACTTCCCAATTTTCATACTATTAGTTGAGTTACTGGTCTGATTTTAGTTTTAACAAAATAGTCTGAAATTTAGCTGACTGTTACTATATCATTAAACAACACACTAAAGTCTTATATGCTAAAACAGACTGAAGTATGAAAATCACTATTGCATGACTGACAATAATTAGAAAATTATATTGTGGTCTGCTAAGCTTCCTGCCCACCACTGAGGTATTTAATGTTTCAAAGATAGATTTAGCTAGTACCTAACTGAGATATTAGCACATGCTTTAACCAATCTATACAAGTATTAAAAAAACTCAAGGCATTTTCTGTTAGCAATATTTGATAACAATGATATTAATATAATATAGTTCAACATAATTCCTCCCAGTTCAATTTAGATCATTTATGAACAGTATCTACATCTAGCATTCAAGTACTTCTGAGCTATAAACAGGGATACAAATTGCAATATGCTACACAAAAGTACTACCACATAAATAGTCATTATATTATGAAGTTTACTGCAAGGACAATGTTCAAACTCCTGCTATAACCAAGCTACAATTTTAGAAATGAAAATTTCATAAATCTTTTCTAATTACCATTTTGGCGTTTTTGTAATATTGACTTTTTCAAAACTTCCTGTTAAAAGAAAATACATGGAGAATTCATACTTGTATTCTAAAGAAATAAATTATTGTTTAAATGTTTATATAGCAAAAGAGGACTGTAAAACTGAAATGCAGAAACTAAATAGAGGAAAAAACCCCAGAAAGAAAACCTCCCTCTAAAAAACTACCAAAACAACAACCAAAATATTTATTGAAGGAATATAAATAAATTTATTACCCTTTTAGGTTCCGAAGTAATTGAACCGTTGGTCTTGCATTCCAAGTTGGTTTTCTCGGGTAGTCGCCTTCACAACACGTGCGCCTTTTCCTCTCAAACAGAATTGTTTGGCTGCCTTCTCCCACCTCGTAAGACCCTTCCCCCTGACTTTCTTCATCACTAGGTTTGTGTGGATCACTTCCGCTGGTCCCACCATTATTGTATCCTTTTCCCTTCCTTGAGTTTGGACCAGTCCAGACCACCTAAAAAACACATAAAAGAGTATGTCAAAATAGTAATTGTCAAGGTCCCATTTGTATTAATCTGCAGTACACAGGGGGTCATAGATCGGCCAGACTTTAGTCTTCTAAAATGACATGTTGATATACATCTTTTAATAGGCCATGTTGATATACTAATACTGAAATCAACATCTGCAATAGTACTAACGGAAATCACTAATTACACTAACAACAGTCATTTAGTAAGCATGTCTCGAAAGCTGTCGTTGACGAAGTGGAAAATCTTTAACATCAAGATTTCTAAGTGAAGAAAATTCAAGATTAGGGTGATTAAAAAGAGTGTGTAGTAATACAGAAAACCAAGAATGGCAAACAAATATTATGCAGACCCCGGTTTAAGCTGGACCAAGGGAAGATTATAGCAAAAATATAATAGGAGATGAGACAATTAGCTTAATACAAAGTTTAATCCCAGCCCACTACTACTAATATTAGGTTTCATAATAAGATGGGGCTTTAAACAGTACTAAACTGAAACCTCAGCTCCTCCGCCTCCAAATTCAGTAACAAAAACCATCCAACAAACAAATTCAGTAACTCCCGACACACAGCAGTTACATACATAGTTTACACACAGGTATAGTTCATCTCCTTCATTTTTATTTGTATCCAATTAAGTTTTGTTTCTCAGTACACCCCACTAATTACATAACCCCCAAATAAGCCAAGAGAATGGTGAAAGAGAGAGCGCATTATAAAAATGTAAAAACCCCTAATTTCAAGGAAAGAGAGATGAACCTGTGAAGTTTTTATCAGCTTGATTGCATTCTTTGAGCGTTCATCAGCCATTGATTTTATCAGTCGATAGCCGCCTCCTTCACCCTTATTAAACCCTAATTTTAATTGACAGCCGCTTGAGAGAGATGAAAGTGAGAGAAATGGGGTAAAATATGTTTATATATTTTATTTCAATTCTACCGAGATTGGTGGAAATTAGCCGTGTGAAACTTTTCGTTGTCATTCGGTCAAATTTAATGAACCAATATATTTTTTTCTCCAGAAGCTGTTGAAACCTCTGTTCTGCACTAATTCAACAGAAGATATCATTCATCTAATAAAATTAACAAATACTTGGCCATCTAGCAAAAAAAAATTGCCTAAATGTAAATTTTATAGAAAATTAGATAAAGAAATAATTGCTTTGACACAAATTTGATTGAAATAATTAAAATAAATTACACTAAATCATCATTATCGCTCAAGTCATCTTCATCCTCATTTTTGTCTTCGTCTTCGTCTTCTTCTTCATCTTCTTTATCTCTTTCACTTTCTTCTTCATTGTTGTAATCTACCGAATAGTCATTTTCAAACATTCTCAAGTCAACAAAAAAATTTGAGGGATCACGAATAATAACTCTTTCAACATGCGATGATGAAGCATTTGACACTTCATTTTGTAAAGCATCATCATTCATCCCGGTTTTTTCTTGAATTGACACACTTTCATCAACTAGTCGCCTCTTTGTTGTTAAAACCGTGTACCATGATGATTTTGCATTAGAAATGTTTGGTGCATAGTATACTTGATGAGCTTGGCTAGCCAACACAAACACGTCTTCGGCATTTAGTTTTGATTTAATATCTACGGTAGTCATCCGGTGTTTATCGACTTTCACATGTGTCGTGTGATCAAACCAATGACATTTGAAGATGATCACTTGATGCCCATTTTGATAAAAGAGTTTTAAAATTTCTTCTATCCTTCCATAGTAGTTACCATAATGTTCTTCGTAAGAAGTCCCTAGAAATAAAATGTATTAAATTGGAAAACAATTGGTAAAGAAAAATACAAGTTAGATATTAAGAAAAATAATTAAATTTCTCACCAATGACAACAACACCGGAATTTGGTGAAGTGAGCTCATTAGCATTTACACAATCAAATTTGTAACCATTGCACTTGCATGCTTTATAAGACTCCACTTTATACAACGGACCTCTTATTAGGTCTATAAATTTCTTGTTGAGCTCTTCGTCATCTTGTACCTAATAACATATGTGAGAAATATAATATGAGGAAAATTTGTGTATGTGTCTGTGTATAAATTATAATGCATACCCTTCTTTCGAGCCAATCTTTTAATTGTTCTTTTTGAAATTGTTCCTTTTCCGCATCATTCAAATGTGGGTATTGTCGTTGTACCAACTTTTGAAAACCCCTACATAATCAAGTTAAATAATAAAAACATCACATTTTGAACTAAAGTAATTTTAAAAAAGAAGTTATTTAAAAATAACTTACCTCAAGTACTTTCCAACCTCCGGCGAATTAATAAGAACATAGTATGCCACGAGTTCATATTCATCACAACTCAAGATTCTATCTCTAGTTCGTAGACTAGGATGTGTCGGATATGTGTAAACTTCTAACAAATTGGCATTATGAAACATTTGAGGGGCCTCATTTCGACGTAATTGATTATGCATCAATCCATTCTTGGAATCAAAATATAACGTACAAAAGTGTACACATTCTTCCTCAATGTAGCGTTGTGCCATTGAACCCTCCGCTCGAGCTTTATTTCCAACCTTCAATTTCAAGTTGTGCAAGTATCTTTCAATAAAATACATCCAACGCCCATTGGCCGGGCCACCCAACTTACACTCAGTTGCTAAATGCAGTGGCAAATGCTCCATGGGATCAAAAAGACTAGGAGTAAAGACAGTTTCAAGCTTAGACATTATTGTCACTATATCTCTCTCCATTTTCTCTAAATCTGTGTATTTGAGACTAGACGAGCATAAATCTTGAAAGAAGTTGCACAATTCAATGATAGGATCAGACACATGTTTCGGAAGTAGATCACGACAAACGATAGGCAACATTTTTTTCATGAAGACGTGACAATCGTGTGATTTCATCCCACGAATGCAATTTTTCTTCCAATTCACACACCTAGATATGTTTGAGGCATACCCGTCTGGGAGTTTCAATGAGACTATCCACTTATACAACTTTTGAACTTGTTCACTCGAAAGTACATATGGTGCATGTGGTTTTATACCATTATCTTGAATCCACAACTCACGGTGTACACCTAACTCTTGACAATCCTTTCTTGATTTGGTTTTATCTTTAGACTTCTTCGAATCATCAAGAATTGTGTAGAAAATATTGTCAAATACATTCTTTTCGGTGTGCATAATGTCAATGCTATGACGAAGGCTGAGTGTCTCCCAATATGGAAGCTCAAAAAATGGAGAACTGTGAGTCCAATTATGTGTCACACCATAATCTTTTGGTTTTTTCTTCGATGACTTTCCCGGTAGGGGAAACTGTATTTGCTCACACATGACCTTTGCACGTGACCCTGAATGTCGAGCACAAACTGATCGTGTCTCAACTCTTCCAAATCTCGTACTCCTTCTGAGAGGATCATCTGGCTCCAAAAAATACTGAGCAGTTCCATAAAATGTTGTTTTACCACCATGTTTGAGTTGCTTACCTTTGACCTCTCCCATGCAAACTGGACATGCCAACTTACCTTTAGTGGACCACCCGCTAAGCATGGCAAGTGCAGGAAAGTCACTAATTGTCCACAAAAGTGCCGCCTTCATCATAAAATTTGTACGTGAGAACATGTCATATGTTTCCACTCCAGTATGCCACAACAATTTTAATTCATCAATTAATGGCCTGAGATAAACATGTAAGTCTTTTGTTGGATCCGTCGGTCCAGGAATGAGAAGAGGCATAAACATGTATGGAGCCTTAGTACACATGGATGGGGGAAGGTTGTACACAATAACCACCACAGGCCATACTGTATACTCCCTAGCGTGCTTATCGCGAAAGGGGTCAAATCCATCAGTAGAGAGCCCGAGTCTGACATTCCGAATCTCTTTTGAAAATCTTTGAAATCTTCGATCAAATTGTTTCCATTCATCTCCATCTGCCGGGTGACTTAATTCACCTTCAACTGCAATTCTATCATGGTACCATCTCATACATTTTGCAGTCTTCTCCGCCATGAATAAACGCTGCAATCTCATGGTAATAGGAAAGTAACGCAAGATTTTTCGAGGGATCTTTTGTTTTTTAGGATCTTTTTGCACTTTGTATCGGTCTTCTTTGCATATATCACACTTTGTCTTTTTGCTATGTTCCTTGTTAAAATAACATACAATCATTCTCACAAGCATCAATCTTTTCATACTCCATATTCAATCCTTTAATCATCTTTCGCACGGTGTAGTAATTCTCAGGCAATTTATGATCATCAGGCAGTACTGATCCAATGAGGCGAAGCAAGTCATCAAAACCATTGTTACTACAATTATGCTTGTTTTTCCAATGAAGCAGCTTCATTACAAACTCCAGCGTTGTAAGATTGGCATTGTTCGGATAAATTGGTTCTGATGCAGTATTCACCATCTTGAAAAATTGTTTTGCTATTTCATTCGGTTCTTCCTCAAAATCCTCACAATCTTCGAAGGCATCATCATGTGCATCATGCATATCATCATTTTTGCAGCCCGTGTTAATATAACTTGTTCCGGCCTCATTCCATGACATTTCTTTCTCCCCGTGACAATCCCATCTAATATACCATTGCATGATACCATGTCGATATAAATGTATTTTCACGGTACTAGGTTGCTTGTAGTATATATTACGACAATCTTTGCACGGACATCTTATAAGGCCATTATCTTCTTCTTCAAGATGCTCAATAGCAAATTTAATGAAATTATCCACACCAACTTTATATTCTTCCGTTATGTATTTTGCTTCATTAAATCGACTACGACCTATCCAACTACGATCGGATTCCATCTATAAATAACCACACATTGATATTAGGTGAATGCATTGCTAGACATAAAAAAGTAAACAACAACTAACAACTCAAAATTATAAACTTATTTTACTAATTATCCAAATATTCTAAGCCTAATATACAACAACCAAGTTAATTTTAGCAACAAATTCAAGTTACTCAAATCATTACATAAACACATAAATAATTGAAGAAATCAAGACATTAATAATAATCACATATAGAATTTAATGAACATAAAAATATATGAAAGCTTTAAAATTAAACTTACTTGAAAAAGAATGATGATCACATGAATGAATTTGATGAAAAAGGAGAGAAAATGATGAAATTGGGGGTGGGAAAGATGAGAAATACGGCTACTGGATGGAAAGAGGTAGTAGGGTTTCTAAAATGAACTCCTAAATTCAATGGAATACAGTTGAATTTATGACAAGGCTAAAAACGATGTAAATCGGTCGAATTTAAGTTTCCACCTTTTTCAGCCGACTTTCTTTTTTTACCGCTTTCAGTCGAATTTAGCATTTTAGTAAATTTAACCGAATTCTGTCAAACAAAGTTTCCCGCCTTGTATAAAATTTCGGGGGGAAATGAGGGAAATTTCCCGCCAAATTAAAAACATATTTCGATTGCCTGCAGTCGAATTTAGTAAATTACATTAAATTTTATTTGGTGAGAAAATTCTTTCTTTTTTTCCTTTAGTCATAAATTCGACCCAATATTTTTTCGGTCGAATTTAACTTTAAATACGACCGATTTAAATTCGACCGTTTTATTTCCACTAGTTAAAGTTGAATTTGATATACGACTGCTAGCGGTCGAATATAGTATTTCACTAAATTCAACCGAATTCAGTTTAATAAAGTTTCCCGCTGTAAACTAAATTTGGAAGGAAATTTCCCGCTAAAATATAAAAATAAATTTCGATTGTCTGCGGTCGAATTTAGTAAATGGAAAAAAATAATTTGGCGGGAAACTTCCCGCTTTTTTTCCCGCCATTTGTAAATTTGACCGAATTTTTTTCGGTCGAATTTTACTCTAAATACGACCGATTTAAATTCGACTATTTTTATTTCAACTGGTTGAAGTTGAATTTATTTGTAAATTCGACCAATTAAATTCGACTATTAGATTTCGACCGGGGCCAGTCGAATTTAGCCGTGCCAAACCGTGTCGACCGCCTGCGGTCGAATTTAGACGCGGTCGAAATTGCATCAGTTGTAATTAACCCTATTTTCTTGTAGTGAATAAAGTGTGTTTGAAATTTTTAAAAAGACCAATTTAATAACTAACGTGTATCATTTGAAGATTGTTAAATACAGGTCGAGAAACACCTTGATCATCACAGATACGTTGTATGAATATCAAAATATAGTCAACTTTTCCTATCATTTCAGTTAAGCCTACAAACTGCCCACTTCCATTAACCTGACATATAGGAGAACAAAATATGTTAGGTGATACTTGTTAAATATAATACGCACATGAGATACACAGGTAAGCTTTTGGAGAAGTGAAGAGAAATTTTATACAACATTGGTAAAATTATAATACAAACCCTTACTGAATAAAAGAGGAAAATTGGACAAATAGTGTATGGGCCGCTTGTTTCTTTTTGTGAATCACGGAATGCAGTATCTAATTTCTTATTGCCATAAGGGGTACTAGACCAAACATTTCATTTAATGCTTTATGTGTGTCATCTTCACTAATTGGTTTGATGACATAAAACTTAGCATTGTCATATTCGGTCTTAAAATCTTCTAGGTTATACTCTTCTCTTCGTATTGAGAGCCAAGTCCTTTCATCCACATCCTGTATATTTAGAACCCTATTCCTTCTCTGCCTCCGAGGACCACAAGTTAAACCAGCCATTGCTTGAAGCTTTCCACGCATGTTGTGATTTCCTTTCAAACTTAATCGATCACTTCCATTCCCAATTCTAGCATTTGGACTATAATTCAATTCACTATCACGAACACAGTAACCACCTTTGTTAATTTCACTACATAATGAAACTCAGGGGTTGATCTAGAACCAGAACTGAACTGTAGCATTAAGAAAAACATCATGGCAGTCAGTACTCAAAATCACCAAACCAGCCCATACCCAAATCAGACATGCTATAAATAGCCTCATACAATCAAGCAGGACACAGGCATAGATGTAATTTTGTAACATGGATTTAGTCGACCAAAAATAAGCAGAACTAACATGAGATGTAAAGAAGTAGTTATATATCAAACTATATTTTAAAAACCTTAAACCAAAACTTATGTTCTGAAATTTAAAATCGGAAGAAACCCAGACTATAAAATTAAAGAAAGAAAGTTATAACAATCACTAACAATTCTATTGGTCGACTTTTAGAAAATTTTGTACTTGTATTAGTAAATATAGATAACAACACAGTTAACGAACATTGTAATTTTAATGATATTCGTAATACATTATTTAACAATATACATAGGTACCTGATTTGAGGACCTTATAGGCTGTGTGTTAAAATGGAGCTTTGTTATACTTTTCGAGGTGGCATATTGATACAAGTTCTTATTCTATCGGAAATTAATGGAGTTATCTCTACTGAACACATCAGTGGTGTTATTCTTAGAATCGCTGACATCTCCTGAATTACATGACTCAGTCGACACGGTTTCTGATCTATATAGGTCAGTGTCCTGCATAATTTCTGATCAACAAAAGGCTGTTGTCCATCAAGAACTATCAAAGTCCCAGTAAAATAACATTACACCAGGTAGATAATAAATGGAAAAGTCAAACTGTTGGCGCACCCTGAAAAATTAAAGCCGAAAAAAATGAGAAACGGGAAGTCTATTGTCTCACAAGTCTCACCTTTATGTACTATGTAATTCAGCTGAATTGTCAATTTCAAAAATGCCATAGATACAAAATTAATTATTTTGAGAGAGAATCTGAAGTACTTACTTTATTCGAACCCCTTCTTCCACCCAAGTGATTTAAATTTGCATTACATTCTATCAAATTTAACACAGAAAACTAATCGTCAATTTTAATTGCAATTACATTCATGAATTTTTTGGTAATATTTCACACAATATTTGTTGTACACGGAATAATGACAATTATAAAGACTATAATGTCAGGAAGATGCAGTTATGCATATTACTAGTAGTAGTAATTGTTACTAAGTGTACTATGGTCTTTGTGTATGACCTGCAACTCGACTCGACTCATTTTCTTAAGCGAGCCGATCCCGAACAGAAAAACAAGCTCGGATAATTAAACGAGCCGAGCCAAGTTTTTTGTATTTTCGGTTCGGACTCGGCTCGTTTAGCTCGGACTTGGCTTGGACTCGGCTCGAACTCGGTAACTCGGCTCGGATAAAATTTTTATATATAACATATAATAAATATTTACTTATCACTTGTATAAAGATTTTAAATTTTTTAATTAAAATCTAATACCAATTTTAAAGTAAAATGATTAAATTAATAAAAATTTAATACATATTTTAACAATAAATAATTTAATTAATTTCATACATACCACTAGAGTTTGATTACTTTAATAATTTCTAATTAAACTTAAGCCTAAATGTTACCTCACACTTTTATTAGAGGAATCTATGATAAAATCAATCAAAATTACGATTTCGAATAAATTAAAATATTGAGTTGTTAAAATAAATTATAACATTATACTCCCTCCGTCCCACGGGGATGTTGACGTTACTATTCTGACACGCATTTCGAGACTTTTATAAAGTATAGTTTCATAATATTTTTTCAATTTTTTTTTGAATAAAGGTTTAAACATAAAACTTTTGAATAAAGGTTTAAACAAAAAACTTTTATACTTTAAATGAGCATTGAAAATCGTGCTGAAAAGTAATGTAAACAATCCAGTGGGACGGAGGGAGTAATATTTTAAAAAAACATAAAATATTTTTTATAATTCTATTTTTCAACTACTTAAAGGGGCTTGCTTCCGTTATTTAATTTAATATGTCTTTTCTAATCTAAACCAATTTACCTGAAATATCAAAAATTATTAAATCTTTGACAATCGACATCAACAATTTAAAAGTAATGTACAATTTCCAAAGTTATGAATTTTTTAATAATTTAAAATAAAAATGATTTTGTTCTTAAGACTCGACTTGTAAAATAAACTGATAAAATTATATGAATTAAGAAACAAGTGTAGGGTGTGAGTGTGCATATATAATTGTAAGATGAAATTAGTTTTTGATCTCTATATAACTTATAAAATTATAAATTATACCTTAAGCTTGGTCGATTAAAAAATATGTGTGAACTATTAGTGGATAACTTGACTCGGCTAGAGTTCGTCTCGGCTCGGTTGTTCGTGAGCAAGCTCGTGTTCGACTAGGCTCGGCTCGTTTACAAACGAGCCGATCGTGAACAATTTTTTCAGCTCGGTTTTAAACTCGGCTCGGCTCGGCTCGCTTTAAAAAAATATATGCTCGGCTCGGCTCGGACAGAACTCGGCTCGGTTCTGTTCGTTTGCAGCTCTACCTGAGTAGTATAAATAGTATGAAGGACTTGTAATTCTGTTATATTGAATCTATAATCAGAAAATGGAAATGTTTTCCCCCAATTCCTTTCTCTCTCTAATTTCTGAACTTTCTCTCTCTGTAACTAATTTTTGCATCTCTCTATGGTTTCTCTATCTCTAGAAACTATCATTTTTCTGTTAATCTCCTATTTTCTAGCTTAAATCTCTTAGATTACTACTTGTTTTCCTGTTCTCTAAAATCAAAAACACCAAAAATAACATAAAACTTCAGAAAATACAAGTCAGAAACCTCAGTTCCTGACAAATTGGTAATAGAGCTTCAGAACTTGATCTATCATTGCTTTCACTGTGTTGTGTGTTCTATTTTGAGCAGATCAAGCCTACAAGTACAATAATCGCAACTGTAATCTCTGAGATTTGTTCATCTATGTTCAGGTGTCTTGTTCAATACTATATCTGATAGATCTATTGAATTTCAATCATGTTCAACATTTCCTTGAGTTGTTTTAGCCTAATTAAGTTCGTTTAGTCATTGCTTAGCTATTCTAGTTGTTTAAGTTGAAGAAAAGTACAAAAATAGTAGCAGTAATAGTCATTGTAGAGCTGTGTTCATTTTGTGATATGTTCTAGAGATAATTGATTTAGATCTGTAAATCAGAGTGAAGTTAGTCTACTTGTGGTTGATTAAGTTGTTGTGGATGAAATATTGGTGGAGAATTGTTGTTTGAATACAGATCCGAGAAGTTTTGAATAGATTGAGTATAAATTGTTTGATATATTGTCTGAGAGAATGAGTTACTATAGGAATGATGAGTTTGTGGAGACTTCTCATCAAGGAGCTTTAAAGATGATACAATAGGACTTACAAGGACACGTGTTGTACTAATGAGAAAATTGAGAGATTATAAAAGCAAATTGAATTGCTAGTAATTGGAATGAATTAGAAGACTATTAGGCAGAGTGAAGTGGAGAATCTATATGAGGAGGAACTGGACGACTACAAAGAGAACGTAACTCCATACTTTACTTAGAGAGGCATGTTCACAGATCCCACACAAGCAGCTGCTGAGAGTCAGAAGGCTTTTCACAGACAGTACAAGGTGGAAGATGATGCTAGGGCTGGTGGATTTATTGGAGGAACTTTGAAGAATAATCAAAGCCTAAGGTACCTCAAGTTATCATTTCCAGTTTATAATGAAGGGATTGATGGTCTGGAATGGCTTAGGGATTGTGAAGAATATTTTACAATCTATGAAGTCAGTGATGGGAAGAGAGCTGCTATAGCATCCATGCATTTAAGTGGCGATCCTCGGTCTTGCTATAAATCTTTCTTGATTGGCCAAGACAAGGTATTCTGGAAACAATTTTTTGATGCCTTCACATCCAGATTTGGTGAAGTGGACACTGGCTTGGTTTTTGACAAATTCAAGAAGTCTTAGCGAGTGAATTTAGTAGAGGAATACTTTGATGAATGTCAGAAAAGTAGAGGTGAGCTTTTGATGAAGATTCCTAGTCTAACTAAGGAATACTTCCTAGAAAACTTTATTGGTGGACTACAAAGTAAAATTAAAGGTATGATTAGGTTATTGGAACCTAGTTCATTGGAGCAAGCTCTCCAGATAGCTAGATTTTATGAGCAAACACTAGGTGCACAACCAAAGAAGTATAATAGTTTTGGTGGTGGATATAAGTCCAGTGCAGTAGGACAGGGAACAACTAAAAGCAATGTGACAATAACTGGAACAGCTGCTAACAACAATGCTCCTCTGTTGATACGAAGTAAGGTTCTAGAGTACATTCCCTCTAAACCAAGACCACTTACTTATGCTCAGAGGGAGGAAAGAAGGCAAAAGGGATTATGCTTTTATTGTGATGACAAATTCACAAAAGGGCATGAATGTAAGAAACCACATAATTTTTTGATGGTGGTTGAGGAAGAGGTCGAGTACTAAGATTTCCCAGTTTTTGATGAAGATCCAACTGAAGATATTTGTGCACTAGAGGATCAGGAGATCATATTGTCAGCTCTTGGATTAAAAGAATCAAATCAGAGAAGGCCTATGCAGTTTGAGGGGGTATATAACAATACAACTGTAAGGGTATTAATTGACAGTGGTAGTGTTCTTAATATGATCAGTGAACAAGTTTTTTCAAACTTGGTACTGGCAAAGGTGAAACATGCACCTACTCACTTCAAGTTGCCTAATGGAGAAACTTTAACTAGTACTGAGAAGTTTGAAGAGTTGAAATGGAGGTGAAATGATATCCTACCTCCGTCCCATTGGGATATATACGTGCACTGTTTGCACGTATTTCGAGGCTTCAATAAAATATAGTTTCATAATATTTTTTTCAAAATTTTTTTTGAATAAAAGTTTAAACATAAAACTTTAATTAAAAAAAATTAAAAATATATTATGGAACTATACATAAAACTTTAATTAAAAAAAATTAAAAATATATTATGGAACTATACTTTAAACGAATATTGAAAAGCGTGCCAAAAAGTTATGTATAGAATCTAATGGGACAGAGGGAGTAGAGCTTTGTACTGAGATTTCGATTGCAGAGATACAAGATTTTGAAGTTATACGTGGTGTGGAATGGTTGTCTAAACTTGGAAACTTTCAGTGCAATTTTGGCACTCAAACTCTAAAATTCTAGTGACAAGGTGTTGATTTGGAGATAACTCCTGATACTAAGGTGGAGTTAGTGGGGGAGTGTAATCAGTTGACTACTGTGGTGCCACTTTGGATGGAATAGATAGTGGAAAGTTATGAAGAAGATACTAAGAATAAGGACATCATTGCTGAAGCTTCTATGACGAGATGGGGACCTCAACAATACTATCTTCAGCAAGGGTTACTGCAATACCAAGGAAAGTGGGTTATTGGAGTTAAAGGAAACTTGAGGAAGCAAATATTTGAAGAGCTTCACTGTAAAGGTGTGGGAGGGCATTCAGGCAATAAGGCCACCTATAAGAGAATTATAGAGTATTTCTATTGGTCTACCATAAGACAAGATGTGGGCCGATGGGTAAGGGAGTGTGAGATATGTCAGCAAGTTAAGGGGAAAATATGAGAAGTCCAGGCTTGTTGGTACCATTACCCATTCCTCAGGAGCCATGGAAGGACATAGTTACGGACTTCATAACAGGTTTACCAAAATCTAGAGGTTTTGAAGTCATTTGGGTAGTAGTTGATAGGTTTAGTAGAAATGCACATTTCATATCACTGAATCATCCTATTACAACTAAAGGTTTGGCTCAAACATTCTTTGAGCAAATTTATAGACTACATGGTCTTCCAAAGTGAATAGTAAGTGACAGGGATAGTCTCTTTTTGAGTGAGTTTTGGAAAACTCTATTTAAGATATCAGGCACCAGACTTTGGCTCAGTAGTTCATATCACCCTCAATATGATGGGTGTATAGAAAGAATTAATCAGTGTTTGGAGCAGTACTTGAGGAGTATGACCAGTCAGACTCCAAAGAATTGGGCTACATGGTTGGTGGCTGCTGAATGGTGGTATAACACCACTTTTCATACCACTTTGAATACCTCTCCTTACCAGGTGGTTTATGGAGTGAGACCAAGACATATAGCCTTAGTGGATAGGGTTTGTACTAATCTTTCTTCCTTAGAAGACATGTTGATTGACAAGCAGCAACAGTGGACCCTTTTGAAAGAATTACTGGAGAAGGCTCAGCTTCGGATGAAAAGTTTTGCTGATAATAAGAGGTCCAAGAGAGTATTTGAGGTAGGAGACTTGGTTTATTTGAAATTGCAACCTTATAGACAGGTTACTGTGGTAATCAAAAAGAATTTTAAGCTGTCTGTAAGGTATTTCGGTACATATAAAATACTGGAGAAGATAGGTGGAATTGCTTATAGATTGGATCTTCCAGAAACTTCAAGAGTACACTATGTCTTTCATGTGTCTGAGTTAAAGAAAGCAGTGGGCGAGGCCAAAGCTCTCAGGTAGCTACCTCAGGTCAATGAACAAGGGGTATTTGATCTTAGTCCTCTAAGAAGCTAGTATACCAGAAGTATTGTAAAGGATCATAAGGTGGTGCATCAAGCTTTGATACAGTGGATGGGGTACAATATTGATGAATCAACATGGGAGGATGAGGATCTCTTGAAGCTCAAACTTTCCAATATTTATTTCAACATGAGGACATGTTGATCTTGAAGGAGGGAAGATTGTCGGGAATAGGCAGTTATGTATATTACTAGTAGTAGTAATTGTTACTAAGGGTACTATGGTCTTTCTGTATGACCTGCGTAGTACAAATAGTATAGAGGACTTGTAATTCTGTTATGTTGAATCTATAATCAGAAAATGGAAATGTTTTCCACCAATTCCTTTCTCTCTCTAATTTCTGTACTTTCTCTCTCTATAATTGATTTCTGCATCTCTCTATGGTTTCTCTTTCTCTAGAAACTATCATTCTTCTGCTAATCTCCTATATTCTAACCTAAATCTCTTAGATTACTACTTGTTTTCTTGTTCTTTATAATCAAAAACACCAAAAACATAAAACTTCATTTCTAAATATATTAATCTAAACATAAAAACATAAAACATAAAAATACAAGTCAGAAACCTCAGTTCCTGACATATAACTTCATTTCTTAATATATTAGAAGAATAAAAATCTAAGGGTTATTCCTGGATGTGCATAAAAGATCTCTAGAGTCTAGGAAGCTAGATTCAATTTCTAGGACTCTGGAAACAGTCTCAAGGAGTTGAAGGTAGTTTATTGACCCTAGAAAGAGTTTCATTGGGCTAACATGTGTTTACGCATTAAAGTTTTTACCCATCTAATTTTGCTATAACTTGTGATACTTGTTCATCATACTTAGTTTTGGTGTTACTATTTAAACGACTTCATTAATAGGGAATTTCCTGACCATACTAAACCTATTTGGTAGCAATATATGAGAAACATATAAACAATCTAGAAACTCCTGTAGTTCGATCACAAGTTTTGTTAAAACCCCCACAAATAAACAAATTCAATTTAAACAAACGGTAAATTGTATAACAATCTCTTATTTACAAAGCTTCCCCAAAAAAATTGTAGGCCATCCGTATACTCTTGCAGGTAAGAAGTCAACTAATTATATGGTGATAGAAATTTGTGCTTACACACTTACCACCCACCCCCTGCCCCCAAAAAAATCGGGAATTTATTTGTCTTACTAGTTAGTAATTGTAGTGTTTTTCCATCTATATATCTAAATAACCAAATCAGACCCTCCTTATTGCCCTACTTTAATTAGTCATCACACTGCCGCAAGTAGTTGTTATTAAATTATTATATTTACAAAAAAAAATTAGTAAATCAATCTATAAAAATAGTAATTTGAAAAAAAAATTATTGATATTATCTACATGTGTGATGAAGGATGGGGGTTGCCATTTTCCAAAACATGTTATATTTTCTTTTAACTGATTATACTCTTGCCAAAAATAGTTTACTACAAAACCTTCATTAGAAAAACCAGAAATTTTTTCTATGAAGGCTCTTCTTTCTATATTTGAAACTGTTTAACCTAACCCAAATATTCTAAGCAGACATATAGTATATTTATATTTTGTCTGAGTCCTATAATATTTGTTTTGTTTGACTTTTGCACACATATTTATAATTTTTCACTTTAAAATTAATTTATCCTCATCTGACTTGGTCATATAAAATTAATCTGCTACTTGCTTACTTTACACAAACACAGCCTAGTGTTGAAAGATAAACCCATTCACAAAGTGGTTCTTACAATGCTTGTGAAGGAATTTACTTGTTAAAATAAATTTAAATTATCTTATTGGGCTGCTATATATAGATGTTCAAAATAAATATTGTTTAAATAACACAATGTTTCTGAATGCACAAAGAAGTACTTTTAACTGAATTGTTAATGAACTTATTGCAACATCATTGTAGCACTAACCCTTGTAGAAGAAATTTGTCATCATTTATGTATGTATTATCTCTATTTCTTCACTAATTATACAATGACCCCTTCAGGTTTCGACCCTCGCCCTGCTACTGTCATTTATCCCCAACTTTGACAACAAAAGTGAATACTAGGCATCCGGTTCCGGTTTCACTTATTACTAGCAGTTACTTTTACTAATTAGTGACTAGTCTTACCATACAAGAATTCCTTCTCTTGAAGCCTAATAGAAAACATACAAGAATATATCAAGTTTTACCTTTAAGACATAAAAAATGTTATCGGAACTCTTAAATGTGATAAGATGAACACCATAAATATCAAAAGAAGACATTTTATCCTCATAAAGCATTTGAAACAAGAAACAGTAAATACTGAACCCAGGGGAAATCTGCATAAAGAATTTAATGAATAAAACTAGTAAGTGCTAGTTCCTGTAAATAAACACAAGGAAGAAGATTTGTGCTAATGGTTGCGCACCCACATTAGGTTAATACATTTCCAAATTAAAGGTTTTGTAGGTTACATAAGAATGAGTTTAGGTATCGACTAACAAGCTCATCACATTTCCTCCATGCTTGTTTATGGCACAGTAATATAACGGTAAGCTAAAAACCCTTTGTATAACAGAGCATCTCTGGAAATGGATAAAAATCTTTAGAAGTTGTCAAGTTGGATACATAAGATATAAATAAAGCCCTGAGAATATCACTGGCAACAACTATAATGACATTGAAAACTTTCTGAAAGCGAGAAGTACTAAACTACACTCGGTTAATTAAGAGCTAAATTACTGATGGCGTACCCTTTCTTGCTCAATTATGGTACATACATCAGACTTGCACCCGGCATCAAATATTTCAGCTGTAAAGTGTAGTTAAGTGATAACCAAACAGAAAAACCCACAATGATAGCCAACAATTTTTATGTTTATGGCCTAAGAACACACGAGGAATAAAATTGACGAGTAATTAGTTTATAAAACTAAGTAGATAGCTCCAATAGAAACATCTTATATTCCTTTTTCAATTACTGGCATTTATCTTACGCATTGACAGTAATTCAACCACAAACACTATATGTTCAACACAATGTTACCAGCAATATGAATCTACCGATCAATCGTCTTCATATAGACTGCAATCGTTTAATACATTAAATGTTGTAATATGATCATCCTTTAGTTCAAAAATATGCCCATTTGGACTTGATATGAGTTTGCACAGATCAAACTAAACAACTACTCCGCAAAGATAACAGTCCATAAGAGCAAGTCCAAGAGTGCCCTATAATGTTGTCCTAAACTAAAATTTGAGGCATGTTGAGCAAATAAGTGATCCAACAATGTTCTACTGGTGCGTTAAAACACTAGGACATTCATTACATGCCTCATTTTTAGGCACTATTGTGCATGCCCTATATCATTTATTTCAATAAAAAATCACTTCCCTCCCTTTTTACACATCTCTTTTCTCTCATCATTTACTTTCCCTCTAATTCTAATTCAAATATATTATTATTTTAATAATAAGGCACAAATATAAGGCAAGTTATTGGACTTGATGTACAGAAACATTGTCCTAAACCACTAGGACATTCTATTTTTATTATATTCATGAGGCAATGAATAGGACATTGTTGGACTTGCTCTAATGAGGCATCTAATACCGAAACGCAAAATGTGAAACAAACGAGAAACAAGAAAAGAACAAAGGATACATTGTTCCATTTTCTTCTCTTTAGACATAGTAACCGTTGGTTCTCAATTGCCCACCTGCAATATTGCAAAAATTAGAATAACATTTGCAAATACATCCTCATTCTGCAAAGTAACCATGTTCTGTTTTCAAAGAAAAACTCCTACATAGAGATTCAAAACATATTCGACCAATAGTTCGACATGCCAACATCCTAAGTAATTATTAATTTATCATGCATTCAAATTCATCACACAGAATTACATTAATAATTTACATGTATTCCAGATATAACGGAGAATTTCCAAGTACATTATTATATAACATATAATATTCTATACATCTAACTTTCCTCTACATGTTATCAGCAACAAGAATTAAAGTTTTATGGTAAAAGACACAGTAAAATTACCCAGTACTTGAAAGGAAAAAAAAGTTTTAAAAATTTTGTGTATCTTGTTAAAAAAGAATATGTTGGATTTTATTTAATCTAAACATGTTTTATTTAAATAAAATATAGTGATTGAGAGTGCATTTTAGTGTTAGACTTGGTCATTGGGTATTTGCATATTAGTAGGAATTGAATAAAGAAAGTGGGTTAGTGATAGGAGTTTATTTAGCTGCATGCCTACTTTTTAGCTTGCTTTGTACTTGCATATTTATTCTTGTACGTTGCTCTATTTTAATAGAGAAGTTTATCTCCTTCCAACTCTAAATACAAACAGGTGTGTGTGTGTGTGCATGTATATTGTGTTTTAGGGCTTTACTTTGTGTCAGAGCCACAGTAATCGCTTAAGATTTCAGACGCTATGGAACAGAAAGATAAGACGAAAGAAAGTACAAATATTGGGTTGAGTTATCCTATGCTTACCAAGATGAATTATGCAGCTTGGTCTCAGAAGATGAAAGTGATTATGTAGGCTTATGGCTTGTGGGAGGCGATCGAACCAAAGGACCCGAAGGGGACTGTTGAGGACAAAATGGACAAGTGAGCCTTAGAAATTATCTATCAAGGGATTTTAGAGGAGATGTTGTTGACACTTGCAGAAAAGAAGACATCGAAAGTGACTTGGGAAGCTGTGAGAACAATGATTTTGGGAGTAGACAAGGTGAGACAGGAAAAGGCTTAAATGGTGAAAGGGGAATTTGAAAGCTTAAGTATGAAAAATGGGGAGTAGTTAGATGACTTCTATATGAAATTACACGGACTGGTCACTAACATTCAAGCTCTAGGAGAGAAGATGGAAGAGAGCTACATGGTGAAGAAACTTCTCAAAGCAGTTCCCTTGAAATTTTTACAAATTGCCTCTGCTTTGGAGCAATTCGGAAATTTGGAGGAGATGTCAGTGGAAGAAGTCGTTGGTTCTTTGAAGGACCATGATGAACAGTTTTGTGGGACAAGTGAGATGAATTAAGGGAAACTCTTCCTGCCAGAGGAAGAATGGAGAAAGAGAAAAAACCAAGAGGGACAATTGTTATTGACTCGTGAGGAGTGGATGAAAAAAACCAAAGAAGGGAATCGAGGTCCTAGTGAGAACCGGGGAAAAGAATCAAACTGAGGAGGATGTGATAGGAGCAGAATGAGGTGCTTCAATTGGCAAGCATTTGGACATTTTGCATACGAGTGCTAAAAATCACGACGTGACAAGGAACCACAAAAAGAAGTGAACCTCACCCAAATCCAAGGAGATGAACCAGCGCTATTGATTGCTAAGATCGAAGAACCTATGAAGGAGATGATGTTGCTAAACGATGAAATGGTTGTTCCAAAGTTGACCGAGAAAAATGAGGGACGCAAAGATTTGCAAGTGTGGTACCTGAATAATGGGGCGAGCAATCACATGACTAGACAACGGGAAATATTCAAAGAGTTGGATGAAAGTGTAACTAGAAAAGTGAAGTTTGGTGTTGGGTCTACTATGACGATAAAAGGCAGGGGAGTAGTGTCATTTAATTGCAAGAATGGTGAAGATAAGACATTAAGCGAGGTATATTACATCCCTACCTTCTGTAATAATATTATTAGCTTGGGTCAACTTTCGGAGGTTGGTAACAAGGTTATCCTGGAGGGAGAATATTTATGGGTGTATGAGGAACGAGGTCGACTGTTGATGAAAGTGAAGAGGAGTGAAAATCATCTCTACAAAATAAGCCTTGAGGATAGTAGCCCTATGTGTTTACTCTCAAAAACCGAGGAAGATACATGGCTATAGCACAAAAGGCTCGGCCATGCCAATTTTTAGGCCTTAGAACTCATGTCAAAGGAGAAATTAGCATATGGAGTTCCGAAGTTGATTCAACGAAGGAATAAATGCGAAGGATGCTTGATGAAAAAGTTGGTAAGAAGTCTGTTCCCAGCAAATACGAGCTTTGAAACAAAGAAGCCCCTTGAACTAGTGTATGCAGACATTTGTGGCCCGATCACGCCTGAGACTTCTGGAGGTAATCGATACTTTCTTTTATTTGTCGATGATTATAGTAGAAAATTGTGGGTATATTTGTTAAAAGAAAAAAGAGATGCTTTTGCAATGTTCAAAATTTATAAGGCACTGGTAGAGAAGAGAATGGAGAGAAGTATAAAAATGTTAAGGACAGATCGAGGTGGTGAATTTTACTCGAATGAATTCAAAAAGAAATGGGGATTGAACGTCAATATACAGCCCCGTATACCCAGCAACAGAACGGGGTAGTCGAGAGAAGAAATAGAACCGTGCGGCGATGGTCCGGAGCTTTCTAAAAGAATCGAAGTTGCTATCAAACATGTGGGGGGAAGCAGTAAGGCATACAATATATGTACTTAATCATTTACCAATACGAGCTCTGAATGGTACAACACCGTATGTAGTTTGGGGAGGCAAGAAACCAGATTTAGAACACCTTAAACTATTTGGTTGTGTAGCGATCATGAAGGTGCCATCTATCCATGTTAAAAAGTTGGATGATAGAGGGAAAATAGTCATATATTTGGGACGAGAGGCAGGGACTAAGGGATGTAGGTTGTATGATCCAGTCACAAAGAAAATACAAGTGAGTCGTGATGTAACACCCCCAGATCCGGGGTCGGGGATCCGGGTTGTCACGAGTTCCATTTCCCTTAATAACACCCAATCTTAATAATTACTCAACTACTCTGTACTGTGACCCCACAATAAACACACACACCACACGTTATAGTCTTAGAGATGAACATCAAAAAAATAACCACAAGTCATTTTTTTCCACAATTATCTGCCAATACACCTTAAAAGGTTTTCTGAATAAATTTACATTTCTTTGCCATTATTACAATTCCTAAATATACATAAATCTGGTACATCAAAAGTTGAAAGCCTAGCCTATTGGTAGTTCCTACCCCAGCTACAACGACATCAACACCTATAGGAAACTGCAGAATGCTTCCTATCCGCTCGCGAATTGGGAGTTTGGTCCTGTTCATCTTGTCTATCTGATGTTGTGTGATGAAAGAAGAAAGCAAGGGTGAGCAGCAAGCCCACCAAAATAATATATATATAATGATTAACAATATATGAGCCTTCTCATAGTACTCATGAAAGTCTTGGTCAAAAGAAATGAACCAAGTTTGATATCTTAATGTGATGAAGTCGCAAAATATTCAGTATATATACATATATACTTTTCAAAATCTTGGAAGTCCTCTTCCATGAATAATATACACAGAGTTCCAGTTTATAACTGTATAAAAATATCGTTGCAAGGTGATCTCATATATCTAACCTTGTCTCAACATTTTTCTGAAAATCTTTGTCATTCATAAGACAATTATTAACTAGATATAAGTTTAAAAGATGAAGTTACAAGATACTCCAATATGCTTATATCTTTTCCGAATACTACTTGAACTACCACCGTTCAAGTTATAATGAGCTTTCAACAGTTCATCACATAGATGAGACTACAAGACAAGATTTGAATAGATTAAATCTTTGAAATATTATTAAAGGAAATGAAGTTATGATATACTTCATTAAGTTCTGATATAAATTTATCCACATATACATCTTCTTTATACATTTCCTGAAAACCTCTGTCATGTAAAGTATGAACAGAGTTTGAAACATCTAATGAATTTTGGAAATGAAAAGAATTTTGGCATAAACCAGATATCTTGTTGATCAGGAAAAGATACCCATAAGTAACCTTTTATACTAGTAGATGGACGAATTCACCACTGGTCATCACCCTGGTCGTAATAGGACCTTATGCTGGACTGCCACTCAGCCACTTATGCATTTGATGGACTCCCACTGAGCCACTTACTCTATCATGGACGCCCACTGAGCCCATGTTGCTTATGCCGACTCAATAGATGGACTTACTTCCCGAACGTTGGGCAAGTAATCAATTCATTTACCAAACCTGCAACCTTGTTGCGAATATAAAATACACCACAGAGCCGGATCACTTAGATTTTTGAGCGAGTATTCAAGTCCCCTTAAAACGGAAGATCTTGAATTTGAAAACAAGTTTTGGGATCCGCTCTACCTTTTAAATTCATTTTGAAGACTCGAAAACATTTTTAAGAATGTTTGGAGTAATAATGATTAAATAAAATAAATCAGTCTCAATATAGAAGAAATATCTGAATATTATTATTTAAATAATATTTCCATAAAGAATAATTGAGGTAGAAGTTGGAAAACTTATACTTGAAATGAATAGTAAATAATCAAAGATATACTTATACGAAAGTAATATCTTTATTCGAATATCAAAAGTAAGTTTGATTATCGAACATTATTCTTTAATAAAATAAAGAATATTATTAAGTAATAAGCGGAGTCATAATACCTCGAATGAATACTACAAATAATATTCGTAAAATAAAGGAGTCATACATCCTCTAATGAATATCCAAGTAATATTCAATAATAATATAAAGGAGTCACAAGCCCTCGAATAATATTCGAAATAATATTCAATAAATAATATAAAGTTATCGAATAACCCTTATTCGATTAATAGTTTTGAAAACTATAACCATATATATATAAATATATATATATATACATATATACCAAATCTACTCGGGATCCTCGACTCCTGGTTTTAGAAAATGTTTTCACCTTTTGGGTCCCTATAATAAGGGTATATGCAAATTACCGCTATCCTCTAGTATATGTATTATCAACTGAACCAACAGATATATATGGCAAGAATACGAAACAGGCATGCATATGTAACATATAACATGCTACAATATATCGCAAGAATTTGCTATAACAAATATGCATTTAATGCAAGATCATGCATATACACATATACATCACAACAACAGTTATAACGGGTAGAAAACTTGCCTGAGCGACTGGGGGTTACGACTGGCTCGGGACGAGTCTGGTAACCTAAAAACAACAAGTAAGTTGGAATTAAACCAAAGTCACTTGTAAATCTATACTCTAACCAACTCAGACTCTAACGCTCGTTTTGCGCTTACTGATTCTCTTAAGTCACTCGAGTACCCTCGGCTCCACTATTTTTAATAAATTAACCATTACGAGTTTTAAAGTGATTCCTTCACGAGTGTCTTACCAACTGCCTAAAACTCTTACCATGATTGTTTCATACATTAATTAACCCTTTTTGGTCTTTAACCTATGTTTCAAAGTAAGGCGAGGGGAAAAGTTTCGTTCGCGAAACGCCGTTACTTGAAATGGTCATTCCTCCTAAACCGTGCATCAGAATCGAACGAACTATATATCAAAATGAAGCTCGTAACACGAGCTATCTAGAAATGGCAATGGTCATAATCTAGCAGGGGGTTCTCGGGTCCTAATGTTATGCACAAAAACAGTCTAAAGAAAATCGGACGTTACGACGGCTATGTTTACGTGATTTCCCAAATTTAAACCATTCAAAACCAACCACAATTCAACCCCAAATCAATCATACAACCAACATCCATCCAAACCACATCATAACAGCCCCAACAAATCCACATTAACCATTTATACTTATTCCCCACAAGAACTAAAAGCTTTACTTAGGTTCTTTAACTAATTATGAAGATTTACAACTCCACCAACACCACAAAACCAACTAATCTCTACAAACTCAACCAAACTTCAAACAATCAAGCATCATGCTTCACATATACTATATCAAACATATTCATTCCTAATTACTCTAAACTAAAGCTAGGGTTTGTAGTTTATACCTTCCTTGGAGAGTGGAGAATCAAGAGAATGGCTTGGAATCACCCTTAAAGTCCTTATCCAAGCTTAATCTAAACAAAACTTCAAGAACACAAATTTTAGTTCTTGAAAAACACTATTCACCATCTTCTTCCATGATTTATAGAAAAAGATTGGCTTGGAATTAGAAGATTAAACTTATAGGAAGTATGTAACTATCCATGGGGAAGCTTTGATAAATACCTTGCTAAATAGTAAGTGGTGGAGCTTGGATCTTCATTTTTTAAGAAAGAAGCCGAGAGCATGAAGAAGATGAAGTGCCTTGTGTTCTTGTTTTGATGAAAAATGAATTGTTTGGCTTGATTGGTTGAATATTTGATTTGTTTTTGGTAAATTACCAATTTAACCTTGATTTTTGTGTGGTTAATAACCATCCACATCTCCTTCCTCCTTATGTCATGCTTGTGTCATGCTATGATGTCATTTTTCCCTCCTTGTCCTCTTCTCATTGGTTGGGTGACATCATCCTCTCTAATCCCTTTGATTAACTTCCTAATTGTTTGCCTAATGACCGCTGATCTGTTATACGGTTCGCTTAACTTTCGTTTTCGTTTATCGTTTGAAGGATCATACCCGGGATCTTATTACTTAGGTTCCCTTAACCTTTCTCAATACATTATATTCCTTTTTATGATCCTCTATTATAATCCTTTAATTTAAATCCTTTTTATCCTGTTACCTTATACTTAATTCTTTCCGTATCTAGTGGATTTCCGAGAAAAAATCAAAGTGTTCGGAATTGGATTCTGACGATCTTTGCATACACTTATATACCATATAGAGTACTAATAAAATCTCAGAATATCCATATCAGAACCCCTACATAGTGTGGCATGAAAAGTTTTCTCATTCAGCAAAAACACTATTCATAAGGGTTTCAAAAATTCCAAAAATTGGGGTTATTACACGTGATGGAGTATTTCGTGAGAAAGAATTCTGGATATGGGAGAAAGAAGGGGAATGTGAGGTGAAAGTTCCTGGATACATCACCATGGTTGAAAATAGTGTTGAAACGAGTGTTAATGAAGATGGTGGTCAAGGTGGAGGTTTCAAAACTCCACCACACACGATTGGCAGCTTCACAACTTTGGTACACACAACTGGTGGCAGCCATACTGAAATATCCTCTGGAAATTTGGAATCAGAAACTGAAAGTGGACCTCATAGGTACAGAACTCTTGATGAATTGTATAGTGAGACTGTAGCACGAGTGGAAACTATACGGTTGTTGTTGGAAATGGTTGCACAGGAAGGATGGGTAGTACATCACCTCGACATAAAATCAGCGTTTTTAAACGGGGATTTACTTGATGAAGTGTATGTCATACAACCGGAAGGTTTCAAGAAGAAAGGGGAGGAGAACAAAGTGTATAGGCTGGTGAAAGCGTTGTATGGGTTACGTCAAGCACCAAGAGCTTGGAATGCCAAGCTGCACTATACCATATATGGTGTATCGTAACTCCCCCTCTAAAGAATGTTACCTAATATGTTACATTAGATATGGTACTTATGAGCTAATTTAACATTGTATTTTTTATGTTACCTTAGCCTAAAATATGATGTTGCATTACGTCTAAAGTGTTACAGCTTGAAAAATACTTGTCAAAGTGTTACCTCAAAGTATTGAAATATAACTATAATAAGTTTTAAGATTAAATATTTGTATAAATTCAATTTTTAAGAATTTAAGGTGATATACAATGTTAATAAATGATTTACATGATGATATTCAAATTTTTTATATATGAAATTTGAAATTTTTTAAATAGGAAGTTTTTAAGAAATAAAACTTTTAAAAAACTTAAAATAGATATTTTAAAACTAATAAAAATAAAAATAGTATAATTTCCATCATTTTGATATGAGCAATAGTTATAAATATACGAATTATAAAAGTAAAAAAATATAAGCAAGTTATTATAAGGAATTATTTTTGTCTGAAATAATTATTCATATTTTATTTATTAATATAATAAAGTATAAATATTCATGAATAATTGGACTTATTAGACTAGTCAAATTTTGGGCTAAAAAGCGGCAAAATTTGGGCTAAAAGCCCCCCAAATTTTCAGGTTTGTTTGAAATTTTCAAACAAGCACCTATACACACTCGCTCTCTCGCATACCATCCACACTCATTTGACTCTCTCTCCCCCCCTCCCTCACTCTCCCTCTCTCTACGTTCTTTCCAGCCATAATCTCTACTATATGGCTATTCTCTCTCTCTACATCATTTTCATTCTCTCTCCACCACTTTCAATCTCTATTAGGTAATTAGGGATTTGTAGTTGTAATTAGGGCACAATTGAATTGGGGGTTGGGCTTTGGTTCTTCAATTAATACTGGGGTTCTTCGTTAAATTTCAATTAGATTTTTAGTTACTTATATATAATCTCTTAAGTTTATCATATCTAAGGCATGTAGTACAGGGGAGCACAGTTATACGGGATATAAGTCTTATATTGTTGTTATTTTTGTTGTGCGACGATAATGCTTTTATCTTTCCTTCCGTGGCTGTTTTACTATTATATCTAAAGCACAATAAACGAGTTTTGTCTTTCCAAATCTTTGCTTACATATTTAAATCGGAAATTTGTTGGTTTGTTTCCCCAGAAGGGTGTTCATCTTATAGGACATGTAATTTATCGGACACTGGAGCTGGGAGGACGATTTGTACTTCTTGGTCCAAGTCCAATTCCTTATATTCAGGTAATTGTGAGTTCACTATTGTATCAACACTTGAATTTTAGTTCACTTTGTGCTGATTCTTTTTTTTAATAAAAATGCTATATTAAAATGTTATATGCTATAAATATAGTTTGGGGACCGGAAAATTTATTAATTGATCATGATTCAAAATATTTGGTACTAATTATCTTGGCATCAAGATTTATATTAATTATGTTTTTTTTTTAAATTTTGAGTGTTAAAGTTATGTGTAGAATTACTTGATGAAATTGTCAATATGAAGATTAGTTACCATCAGCTATTAACATACTGAAATGGGCATTTTTGTGATCATATTTGTTGTCTTGTTGCACTATATGTAGGCACTTTGAATTTTTCAGTTTCGTTGTGATAGTTTTGCAGAAAGATTAAAGCTTGTTTCATGGAGGGATTGCTGGGTGAAGGTGCCTCACCATTGATCCTGAATTGGAAGCTTTGGATGGGGCTGAGTTGCCAACAAAGGAATCTGATGAGTTTAGGCCTTTCATTCGTCGCCTTTCAGAGTTTAGGTCTGAGTGATTTTTTCGATTGCAGGTTAGTAAACCAGTGTTCCTCCTCCATATTTGATATTGAAAGTAGATACATATAATGTTTTCTGCATTGCTAGTCTGTCAAACTATATACTACTGATTCACCATTTACTCCTAGTTTTAATATCTTATTATCTGAATCCACTTGATCACAATGCCCACAACAAGTAAACATTCTCGTCTACCATTTATACCTTCACTTGGGAAAATTTTCATAACACTTTTATGAAATTGACTTGATGCTTTAGTCCAACATAATATAATATTTTTCAATATACCAAATTTTGATTAGTTTCTCATAGAATCCCGCCTAATTTAGTAATTTCTATATTTTGAATCTTTTTTACCAGCTTCCATTTTTAAAAGTAAATTTGTTATG
Organism: Apium graveolens; assembly: GCF_009905375.1. Classification (NCBI taxonomy): domain Eukaryota; kingdom Viridiplantae; phylum Streptophyta; class Magnoliopsida; order Apiales; family Apiaceae; genus Apium; species Apium graveolens. The sequence continues at coordinate 288,798,413 of NC_133652.1, read as the reverse complement.
TGTAAGTTTTTTGTGTGTGGTAATTTGATGTATATAAGTTAACGGATTGTGGTAATTTCATATTCTCTTCCCATTAAAGTTCGTGATAGAGGTCTTATATTTTTTGCTGTAAATGAGCAACTTTATTTAACATAAATAAGCCTGTGAATATGAATTAAATTAAAACCTCTTTGCTGTAATCAAACAAATATTGGCCAATACACTGGCATGGCGCCTGTCTGCTTAAGCTGTAGCAATTTAATATTTTTCTGATGTTACTAGTCTAGGGTCTAGGGACAGGACGACCACCGCAGAATGCAGCTAATTGGAAGTGTCAAGAATACAATGTATTTTCTTTTGTCTTACTATTGGAGTTTTCTCTATAACTTATATTAAATGGGTATCAACTAGAAAGGATTTGGGCAGACAAGATTTTAATAAGAATTTATATTTTTCTTAATCCTTTGTATTAAATTACATAATGATGACTGGTGACCAGTGAGACAAAAATGCAGTCAAGATACAATTTTATTGTGACTTGCCCATTTTTATATGAGTTTTGTTTATCAAGTAACTAGGATTCTACTATATAAGTAAGAAGATAGCATGAGGAAAACAATAACATACCTATTTTATTACAGACCCGAAGACATGGATGTGACACGTGAATCATCTTTATTAGCATCATTGGAGCTTCTGAACAGATTTGGGTGCAGATTGAAGCATTTAAGAGCTGAACAGGGAAACAACCTAAGTTATAGTGCAATAAGTGGGTTCTCGAGTGATATTGATGACGAGGTCGAACCTGTTCTTTTTCTTCTAGCTTCTGCTGACAAAGTTGCTAATGAGCAGTTTGATCGCAAGAAAGTTGCTAAGCATGTGTACTGACCTGGCTTCTTGTACTGGTAGTCCACTTCCAAGACTTGTTTACTATTTTTCTCAAGATCTTGATCAAAGAATTGAGAGAAAAATAGGAATGGTTTCTTCAAAGGGCCTAAATTATTGCAAGAGATGGTTATCGTTATTGGAAGAGGCAACAATCAGTTTGCAACTTGGTTGTTTTTAAGTAAAGAATGTGAACTAGTTTATAGTTAGTCTGGATGTTTAATTTGGTTGTATATTTGGATGTTTAATATTTGGGTTGGATGCATTATTTTACAGTTATGAAATTGTATAATTGGGATTCTTTAGATTACGGAATAAGCATTTCAATTTTTTTGTACTAAAGTGTTACAATTGCCTCCTAAACTGTTACCATAGTATGTTTAAAACGTTTCATTAGGCTAGTTATAATGTTAAAATGGCTTTTTAAAATGTTACATTAGGTTCTATGGGCCCACTTGCCATGTCATCAAGACAACTCAGCACTGTGGGCTCCAAACTTGTCATGTCACCTAGTCGATCCCACCGTGGGGCCTACTTTTTAAAAATATTTTAAAACTCTAAGGTAACATAAAAAACAAGTTACAACTGATCTCTCTTTCTATTGCATTAGCAAGCTAAGGCAACATATAAACAAGTTAAAACACGATGTTGCCTTAGGCATCTAAGATGTCACCTTAGACCCCTAAGGCAACATGGAAAAACATATCTTTAAGAAAATGTTACCTTAGCTAAAAAGTGGGGCAAGAGCAACATATTTACCCCCTAATGTAACATTTTTTTTGGTGTTACAGTAGGCATTTTATGGTGTAGTGCTGGATAAATGTTTAAAGGAGATGTGTTTTAAAAAATGCCAACGCGAGCAAGCCATTTATACGAGGTGCAGAAATGGGAGTATTCTGATCGTTGGTGTATATGTTGACGAACTGTTGGTTGCTTGTTCGAGTGAGGAAGAAATCAAAGCATTTAAGAAGCAAATTAATATGCAATTCGAAATGAGTGTTCTGGGTGTATTGTCGTACTATCTGGGGATTGAAGTTCATCAAGAAAGGGAGTGTACAATGATAAAACAGTCTGGGTATGCTAAAAAGATATTGGAAAAGGCAGGGATATTGAGTTGTAACTTGGCAAGGTGTCCTATAGAACAAAAACTGGTGTTAGATAAGGATGAGGGTGGTCAGAAAGTATATGGAACTGAGTAAAGGAGTTTAGTTGGAAGTCTGAGATATCTCACTCATACCCGACCTGATATCACGTATGCAGTCAGGGTTGTTAGTCGATTAATGGAGGCACCTAATGTCAAACATCACCAAGCTGTGAAGCATATACTACGATATGTGAAAGGTACTATGAATCATGGTTTAGTATATGCTAGAAAAGTAGACAAGAAAATTATAATAGGCTATACAGATAGTGATTTAGCAGGTGATGTGGTTGATCGAAGGAGCACTGGTAGGATGTGTTTTTATCTAAATGTGCAATTTAATAGGCATCGTAGAAACAGAGGGTCATTGCACTATCTTCGTGTGAAGCAGAATATATGGCTACAATAACAGCAGCATGCCAGAGTATTTGGCATCGAGGTCTACTAAGGGAAATCTCTCGGCAAGAAATTGGGGCTGTAGTGTTGCATGTAGACAATAAGTCTACAATAGAGTTGATGAAGAACCCTGTGCTACATGGAAAGAGCAAACATATAGACATTCGCTTTCACTTCATTCGTGAATGCATAGAGCGTGGAGAGCTGGTTATAAATTATGTGGGAAGTCAAGAACAAAGGGTAGACATTTTAACTAAAGCATTGGGAAAAGTTAAGTTTGAAGAGATGAAGGTGTTGATTGGAGTCGAGAACCTTGCTGCATAACACTGAGTATCTAGTCTGGAAAAAACATGATTAGTTTAAGGGGGAATATGTTGGACTTTATTTAATCTAAACATGTTTTATTTAAATAAAATATAGCTGTTGAGAGTGCATTTTAGTGTTAGACTTGGTCATTGGGTATTTGCATATTAGTAGGAAGTGAATAAAGAAAGTGGGTTAGTGATAGGAGTGTGTTTTGCTGCATGCCTAGTTTTTAGCTTGCTTTGTACTTGTATATTTATTCTTTTACATTGATCTATTTTAATTGAGAAGTTTATCTCCTTCCAACTCTAAATACAAATAGGTGTGTGTGTGTGTGTATTGTGTTTTAGTGCTTTAGAATATGTTAACGAAAAACCAAAAAAAACATGGGTAAAATCAAGAATACAGTAAAATTAGAACAAACAGTTTCATTGAAATATGTTAAACAACAAATTAATTAAGAAGCAAAATCTAGTAGAGCCCGGTTGGATATATTAAGTGATTAAGAGTTTATCCTTTATGTTCCAGATCCCGAGTTCGATTCTCGCTTATCCCGAAAATTTATGAGAACTGATAATCAGTTGTATGGTTATAAGTCATATTCGTAAAAAAAACCTATTAAAGATAGTGAGTGGATAATACAAACAAAATCTTGAGTGTATTTTATGCGTAGATTTTATGTTACACAGTAAGAAAGGGAACTAGAATACAAATAAGTAGTTGGGCATTATATTTGTGAACCCTAGGGCCCTTTTAATTTTTGATCTGGATCCAACCGTTCGTTTTTTTTTCTACAAATACCACGGCTCCTTCATGATGTTGGTGTGCAAAACTCTTGCTCGTTTATGATTCGGTAAATACGCTGAATTTGATAATAAAATAATTCGGTTCAAAAATTCTTAAACAAATTCAAAATTAGGACTCGGGAATAAATTCGTTAAGTGACAAGATTAATAATCGGTCATGTTTTAATTAACATGTTTAGCTATATATATATACTATGCAGGTTGTAAGAAAGACAAGAGAAGCATCTCTGGAAGCTGTCAACTTAAGTGACAAGAGAAGCATCTCAGGAAGCTGTCAATTTCGTGGAAGAAGATTAATTTCTTGTTATGATGAGAAATAACCTCAAATCCAACAACTCTGTGGAACACTCTATAACAAGGCACCTTGACACCAGGTATCATTTCTTCGAGAGCATGTCTTTTTAGTCAAAGAGTCACTTGGAGAAATATTTATTAAATCGCATGTTAAAGTTTATCTTTCAAGACTAATTTTTAAATGTAGGATACGATTCATTGCATATTAGTTGGAAATCCCATCTGTAAGAAATTCTTAATATAAGGTCATAAGTATTAAATTTTCAATATATAAAGGACTTGTAAATTTATCAGTAATCCAGTACCTCGTACTTTTTTTTTGGACAAACAAAATATAATGCATTATTAAAATACTGAAAAATAGTCGGAACAGACCTCCGAACTGATAATACAACATGATTGGGAAATAAATAAACAAACTAAACAAGTAGTCCTCTTGTTTTCAGATTGCTTAACAAATAGAACAATAATCTTTAAAATAAAAAGGTTTATAATAACTTTTCCAACAATCTACCCAACACCAACCCTGAAGATAGCAGCATCACAATTGACCGTCACATTAATGTCATCTGTAGCCCAATATTCAGAATTTTTAGTTACATCAACTAAAACCGTAGAAACAAATGCCCCCATACTATGAACAATCTTGTATTGTGAAAAGTAAGCACTTGTGATATTCACCATCTCAGTTTCGATGCAAGAAATCCAGATCTGCCAAAAAACCATATAAATCCTTTTCAGCGAAACCAACACCAACACAAATACTTTAAACAAAACATATTGACACCCAAAAAAATTTGGGACAACCTTGATAACAAGGTACAAGAAAGATCTCACCAAAAAAGGATTAGATCACACCCATAAAAGATGTTTATTCAAAATTCTGAAAAACAATAAAATAAAAGAGAAGATGGAAGAGTGAAAATGATTAAACAATGAAAGGGAATTGTAGATGGAGAAGCGAAGGGGTGATTAAAACCCTAGATGTGAAAACGGAGGCCGACTCTCATTGAAAGCTACTATCTTGATTATCATAATCAGAATGTCATGTACACTTGTGGTAATTAAGTATTATAACATTAAGTTTGATTATTACTTAGATTGATTTGAATTATGATTGTAGACAATTTCATGTCATATCAGTCTTATAATTTAAATTATATTAAAATAATATGCAGTATAGTTATTTATATCTTGTATGAATAATTCTGATATTTTTAGTATTAATGATATTTTTTAGAATTTTTGTTCTAAGTAATCAATGGTTATTTCTAAATCACTCATATTGAAAGTTGAGGTAATTTTTAAGTTATGTGTATAAAACTCTCAGTATTTTATATGCTTAGAAAGTATTTCTAAAATTACTAAATATCTAGAGAGTGATTTCCATGTATATAAGTTATATATCCTATTGGTAATTATTCAAGGATAATTATAAATATTTAAGTGCTAGTATCTAACTCATAGATATTTAGTATTTTTTTATTTAATATTTATTTTGGGTAGTTTGGATTATGTAAATTGAAGCAATTCAATAATATTATTTTTTCCAAAATTCAAACTAACTTAAAATAAATAAGCAGCATGATTGATTATAACTAAATATGTCAACAATTCATATCTAGTATATTGATTGTAACTTATGTGTTATAAGTTAATTATGAGATTTTGGTTTTAGTGAATTTAGCAATGTGTACATCTTAAGAATATATTGAAATCAGAATCATGATTGTAGCATTATTAGTGGTGTGCTAATTTTTGACCTATATCAGTTAATGATATTTAGGTAAGAGTTTAACTATGAACTTATTGTGAAGTATTTGTATTTGTGGAATTACTTACAACTCCTCTTACTAATCAATGTTTATCCTCAGTCACTTATACCAATATAAAATGTGTGAAATCTTTCTTAAGTACAACTATGGTCAATATGGATAATACTTTATTTAAAGTAACCGTATATTGTACAATTAGAATGATTTTTATACTTACTTGCAAATTACTAAATACATTGATATAGATGCAATACTCAATGAATCAAAGTATATTAAACTTAGAATGCTTTTCTAAGATTGCAAACAAGACAATATTGGTTAGTGTTGCTTTATTTATCGAACCGATATTGGTTGAAATATTATAGTTGTTAGGAGTTAAAAATTGTATGATATTTGAAATTGAATGCAATATAATTATTGGTATCTAATTTATTTATATCTTATTATAATATTTTAAATATGATGCAACATAATTATTGGTATCTAAAGTACTTGAAAAGTATCAGTCAATGATATATTGTTAATAATTTGTTGCAGATAATTGTGAGATTTTAAGTTCTAGTGAATTTATATGAGTTGCTATATCTGACAAATTCACTATAATATGAAATCAGTAGCATAGTCAGTCTTATTAAGGTTATTTATCAATAAACAAATTTGTTGATTATAATCTTATAAAGAAAGATTATGTAGCTTTTGACATGAATGAAAATTGCTTAGACTTTACCCTAAGTGATCAATGCTTTTATAAAAACTCATTCATATTAAAAGACAAATTTTTTCTTTGAGTCTGTGTTTTTTTCATATTAAAAGACATGATTATCTATCTCTGTATGCATAAAAACAGACTCGTGCACTTGAACAGTTTTAAGAGAAAAATCAAACTTCTTTCTACAATGGTGATTATTATTTCATGAAAATCTTTGTGAAATCTCTATTGCACATCATTTTCTCAAAATATTAAATGCATGATTTTCATTTATTATAGATTCATGTGCATTCTATCTACTGTGCAATATGTTTGATAATGCAGCTTCAACCTCAATGGCCTTCATTTATTTGATAGTCATGAGGTTGTAAACCCACAACTTTCATTCTAGACTGTAAAGAAAAACACATAAATAGAACCAACCAACACTTTCATACCAGTAATATGAAGTATGAATGAGCGTGAGGGAGAAAGTGTCTTAGTGTGCTACATGAGGAAGGTTCTGAATTCAACCCAGCAGCTCTGTCTCCTACAAAGTTGAGATATATTAAAACTAAGGCAACTGCTAGCCCCCATACATCTTCTTAAAAAGATGTAATAGTTGAAAAGGCACAAAAACAGTTACTAGATTCATCCTCTCTACAGAGTGTGTCTATTGAAATTCACATGTAGGTCAGGGTATCTGATGTAGTGTCACCACCTCAAACATAAACAATTCTTGATGCACATAGATAGATCACACACACAAAGGAAGAGTTGATAAAAATAAGAGTTTCGACCAATTTACGGTCAGATTCGATTGTTCAAGGTTCTTTAATGGACCAATTGCCTTTACAAGTGTTAGGAGAGGATACTCATCCATAGCCACATGTCAGTGGTCAGTGTCTACCTTCCCAGGATTAAATGTCCTTGATGCATCTACGGATAGTGGATCTGATATAGGTGCAGATCGGCAACTTGTTAATAATGATTCAGATTTACCTGATGAGTCATAAAGAAATGTCTTCACATACATCAGAAGGGAACTTTGATCTTTATGCTAAATTCTTTGGATCATTGTTTACCTTCACAAAGTTCAAATCTGGAACCCTCAACGAGAAACTAGCAACTTGTAGGTTATGACTCAGATTCATCTGACGAGTCTAATAAGGATGGGGATTTGCGAACTCCCATTGCACCACCTGTGACCTCCTTAAGGATGGCTAAGGTGATTTTCCTTAAAGGTACATCTGGATTTTGGAGATATGAGAGAAGCGATACACTTGTGAGAATGAGTGTAAAAATGAGTGGAGAGAAGAGTGAAAAACTTGTGAGGTACACGAAACGGAATCACTCACTCACAGTGAGGAAAAAATAGAAACACCATATCCCATTCCCTATCTCTAAACAATGGTTATTGGTACATTGGGCCTCAAATCTATTTATTATTGGAACCTAACTATTAGGGACCTAACATTTACAAATTGGAATTGAATAGTTGGGGCCTAACAATTGTGATCTTACAGTTGAGAGGTATAAGGATGTTGGGAAGGTTAGTGAACAGAATGATCAACGTGAAGTCATTCTTGCAGCATTTAAAGGGACATGGTTGATCAGACTCTGACTTTTTATTTTTTTTTCAACCAAGTAAAATATGAGAACTCCTTCAGACAACAACATACATTCCTTCTCTAAGGGGGAGATAAAATCTTAAATAATTGTTTGGAGGATTCCTCAACTAGGGGGAGAGATAGCAGGTAGGAGGAAAAAGGTAAACCACATGTACACTACATCACACCATTGTTGTTTGTAACTACAGATCCTATTGTACGGGAGATGTGGTAAACACGAAGGTGATTTCCTAGTTATCAGAAGAATGGTTTGGTTCATCACATTTCTTCATAAGGGGATTTCCTAGTTATTAGAAGAATGGTTTGGTTCATTACTGTTCTTCATAAGGGGATTTCCTAGTTATTAGAAGAATGGTTTGGTTCATCATTGTTCTTCATAAGGGGAGAAGTTGTTTTCAAAAAGGGTAGTACCAATGGTGTTTATCTGCGGATCCTATTGTACGGGAGAGGTGGTAAATGAAAGTGATCCTCTTTAATCATTCGGTTCTCATGGGGGAGAAGCAAGAGAAATATGTGCTTCTCAACAAGAAATATGGTTGTACAAAAGAAGCTGTTGATGATTACATCAAGACTGAGAAGTGTTATCTGGAAGAGATTTGAAGAACCAGTGAAATGAAGATTAGATTACTTGAAGATAAGTTTAGTGCTAGAGGAACAAGCATCTTTCATTTCAGTTACACAAGAAATTTGGAAATGCAGAATTTGAACCAGAAAACCAGTAAAATTATTTGCAAGTCCTGGTACTTTACTTTTTCTAGTTGTTAGTTGAGTTATCCTATCTATTTAATTTGTTTGTTAGGTTTAACAATCAAATAGAGGGAGATTGTTCGTGAGACTGCGTAGCTATATGAACAGTATACGTGATAACTCAACACTAGATCAACATTAGAACATGATAGGTAAATAATACTATGTCTATACAAGAAATCAGAAGAAATGAAGACAAGGAAAACTCAAAGAATCAAAAGATTAGAAGAATATTTGAAGTCTGTTTACAGGTCACTGAAAGAGGTTCATTAATATGTTAATGCCTCAGTGAAGAAAAAAGGTTAAAGACTTTTAGGGTTTCTGAAATGATGAAGATTTAGTGCATAGGTACTAACAGAAGATTTCAGTGTATTAGCATTGATTGAAGATAGACAGTGTTCGAAGCATCAAAATCTAAAGAATTAAAGACATGGTATAGACAGAGGTTAAAGAAGACAGTTGCAGTCTTGAAGTTATACTCATTGACAGGAGCTCACTTATATGTTCAAACGTTAGTGAAGAATAGTGGATGAAATATTCAAGATTGTAGTAGCAATAAAAACGTTGTCTAAAGTACCAGAAAGGATTCAAGTGAAAGTACATTTGTTTATTGACAATCAGTGTTCAAAGCGATGAAGTTCTTTCAAGCTTAATAATGTAATCAAGGATGTAATACAAAGACCTGAATCGAAACTAGTCATATGTGAACCACACCATTTCCACTAGGCGTTAGTGATTTGTGAAAGGAATCTGAGTATTGTCATTAGAAAGATTGTCAAGTGAGGATTCGTATCTGCATATGGTAGATATATGGTTTATACGAAGACTCAGAGAGAAGACTAGAAGACGAGACAATTTAAGGGTTAAACCATTCTATAGAAACTAAGTCAAAGTGATCACTACCTTGTAGTAGGAGTCACTGAGATCATTCTATTGCGTTGCAGGAGCAAGAACATTGAAGTACAGCTCATAACCTAAGTACATGAATTGGTTTTGACCTATTAGGAGCAACTGGGAAGAAATGGAAAAAGAAACTAACTTAGAAATGTTTCTTCTACACTCTAGTCGCAAATCAGAGATTTTTCTAAGGGAAAATACCTAACTAGGGTGAACGGGTCGCAAGTAAAGGTCCCTAGGCTTCTTTGGTCGCAACTTGGGATTTAAACTAAGTCAAAAGTGCATACTAGTGAACCTTGGTCCCAAGTAAGAGCTATACTAAGGAGATGGGTCGCAACTTAGGATTTTTCCTAAGGTAACCACTTCTCGTAGGTGGTGTGGTCGCCAGTTAGGTTTTTCTGGAATGCAACTAAAGCAAATTCACTCCCTAGAGCATGAAGAAGTCGCAAGTAAGCCCTAAAAGGGACTAGAGGTCATAACTCATGAATTTGGCTAAGGCAAAGTTCACTCCAAGGCTCCCTGGTCACAAGTAAAAATGCTTTGAATTAATTCTAGGTGTCAAACCTCCTTGTAGTCGCCAGTAAGGAGTTGTGCTGTTAATTTAAATGCTAGACTCTCTCGTTGTATGCGCAAGGAAATGAAGTCCCAGGAACGAGTTTTCTCGTCCAAGCTTTACTGATTTATTCATTTGATTTATATGGTAAACAAATGATCACATATTTATATTGAATAAAAAGACTACACTACAACAGTAGATCAAAATAATAATTAAGTTTTTAATTGTTCTGTTCATCTTCTCTCTCACGAGAGTTGATGAAAATAAGAAACAAAGAGAATACAAAGAAGCTCAGCACATTGATATCCGTTTAACTTCTTACCGGAGAAACGTTATAATGCTCGATTTAACTCTTGTATATTCCTAGGGGCATTATAATCGGTATCCGGTAGTTAGATCCTTAGGCATACAAAAAACTAGATCATTGTATAGGATTTAATTTGTATATCTTTGTAGAAGCAAGAACATTGTTGTTCTTGGATTGTAGTTGGTTAATTTATTTACCGAAGTGTAGCAACACCCTTGAGGATTTATATATGAATATATACTTCCCCGAATATCTTGTGTTCCTCGTTTTACTTTCCAAACACTATTCACCTCAAGAACACAGAACCACTAACTGAACGCTAAATGATTTATCCGCAAAAGACTCGAAAATATTTTTTAACTTAGTGAGTATCGTATTAAACCTCCCCCCCTTCTACGATACTTCGGGACATAACAATTATCGATTAATATCTTCAAAAATATATATATTGAAATGATAGTATATCAAATATACTTTCTAAAGATACTTTTTCATTATTTTAATATTTAATATTAATAACTTAAATCTCGTGCGATGCACGGGTTTCATTAATATTTAAATAAATTTTAAATTTTATTTATTCAATCATATATTAATTTTAATATATTTATATAAATATATAAGAATTATTGATCTATAATGAAAATAATAAAATAATTACAAAGGAACTGTTATCAAAGTTTGGTACGATAAGTTTTAGTCGTAGTTTAGCATGACAAGGAAACTATATCTAGTAATTTAGCAATTTAATAGTTAATATGTGTATAATACTATTTATTTATTTTTTTAATAATCAAACTAAGGGGATAACCGTTGAACCAAAATATACTCCATTCTAATTATTATATTATAGTATAGATTCATTTTTTGTCGGTCAAAGTTGATTTGACTATAACTTTGAAATTTTATAAAAAGTCAGTTATTATGTAATTGAGGGAGTATGTATAATAAATGGATAATATGAAATATCATTTTTATTTGGCTATTATATTATTTAATTTAACAATATTTTCTATTTTGTTGAAAATGGATCAAATGAATTGATAATTAAAAGAAGAATGTTGTGTATGCGCCCTGTTAAAGGGAGAATTTCGTTTAACAGTGTTTTGGAGGTTAATGGCACAAATAAAGATCAAGGGTGGTGTTTTAGGGCTACGAAGGTGGTGTTTTACGGCGGAAAAGTTTTGTGTGGTGGTGGCTAAGCTTGTACGGTGACTGCTCATAAAAGAATAGGATTGTCTTTATTTTCGTCAAGCATGAACTCATGTCTAATACAAGTGCAAACGTACCCTATTTATAGGGATCAAGGCTCATGTATTTCTTGGGGAACAAGCTTGCTAGGGTTCGGGCTTTTTTACCCATGTTGACGCCACACGTTTCCTACATTCTTGCGGCATCTTCGCATTTCTTCCCGTGATTGTAGGAATATTTTGTATCGGCGCTGAAATTTACGTACAACCCAATCATCTATGAGTCATAATTTTACCCAATGCAAGCCCACCTAGTCACCTCGGCTCGCATGAGCTTTTGTCTTACCAACAAGCTCATGTGATCTCTCAATATCTCACTTGTGCGAGCTCAAGAGCCCAGCTCGCATCTGAATGGGCTTCTTCTATTCATATGCGATGCGAGCAACGTCTTATGTAATTGGCTTGTAGCTCACTAGTCTCAGAATAAAGTAATGCGAGCCCAGCTCGCAGTTCACATTCAGTCATCCTTAACTTGACTCATGGGCCATTTTAATGCGTAGCGAGCCGGCGAGCCTCGTAGAGAATCTTTAAAGGATTAGCATAGTGTGGACTCACAGACCACCTTCATTCTAGATGGACAAAATTATATATTTACGGGTCCAGCTCGCACTTTTCGCACGTACATGATCAATTCTTCATTATGGTCATAGGAATCTATTTAAGGCACATGCCCACAAGTGGGCATAACATGCCCATAATGGTAGTATACAATCTTTGCAATTACACATTTGTATTAGTATGGTTTAATTAATATTTGTTTGTTTAAATGTTTTTTTATTAGTTCATTTACGAGTAAAGAAAATATATATTATTTTGATAATGTGAAAAAAATTGCTCTACAATTTTTTCTATTTGGGTTATTTAGATACTAGTTTTATACGCGTGCGATGCACTAGTTGATTTATATATAATTTTTAAATGAAAAGATTTTTTATTTTCGAAAAATTGTATTATTGTTTCATGATATTTTTTTGTTACATTAGTAATAATTTTATTTATGCTAAGGGAAAAAATATATTGATAGTAACCATCATATATAACTTAGGTCCAAATTCTTGAAGTTATTATTACATTTTGAGGGTAAGCATAAAAATAAAAAACAAAAAAAACATAAAGTTAAAGATAATTAACTATAATTTTAACTGTTGTTATTTTAGTATTAATGAACAACAAAACGTTTGTTAAATATTTTTTTTATACTCTAATAAATTGTTTGAATTTTAATTTTATTTGTATGTGGGGCATTATTTTTTTACACTTCAATTGACTATGATATCTTGTGTTGTTTTATTATATTTAGGTATGGAAGTGATGTTTCATTATATGGTAAAATATTCATTTAAGACATATTTATTATTAGACAATGTTGTTGAAATAAAATAACATTTGATTTATGAAATGCTTTTTTATTTTATTATATAGTATAATTAATCTCGATAAATAATTTTTATTAATATTTATTTTGTTCTTTAATTTATTTTTATTTATAAAATTGTTGAAAAATATATTTGAAACACAATTTAATATTTATATTTTTAATTATGTTTTTAGTGTGTTTGTAAAGGATGTGTTCATATAGAAATTTTTAACACCTACACCGCTTATATTAGTTACTTTTAAAAATTTTAAAAATATTAAAGTAAAAATATTATCAAAAATATATATTAAAAAATGATACAACTTTAACCAGATTATTAATGATTTGTGAATTGTTACTTATATTTATTTTTATTAAGATAATTGTTGCTACTTAAGTCTAAATTCTTGAAGCTACTATTACATTTTGAGGGTAAGCATAAAAAACTTAAAGTTAAAGATAATTATATATAATTTTAACTGTTGTTATTTTAGTATTATGAACAACAGAACGCTAGTTAAATATTTGTTTTATACGATAATAATTTTTTTTAATTTTAAATTTATTTGTATGTGGGGCATTATTTTTTAACACTTGTGTTGTTTTGTTATATTTAGGTATGGAAGAGATGTTTCATTGTATGGTAAAATATTCATTTAAGGTATATTTATTATTATACAATGTTGTTCAAATAAAATTACATTTGATTGATGATTTATATTTAATAGTGTTTACCAAGTTTTTGAATGATGATTTTCTTTAAAAAAAATTTAATTTTGAGATGAATTGTAACTATAAATATTTTTTTATCCAAACATTATAATTTGTATAATGCACTAATCCTATAGAATTATGGTATTGACTAATTTAAGTTATCAAAAAAGTAGGTTATACCGTTAAAATAACAAGAATGAAATAATAGGGGAAATGTTAGGGATATTAGTGTTTTGTTTGTTACCTATTTTGTAGGCACGTCTGTGTCACGTTAGTTGCAGTTTGTTTATACTTGTAAGGATATATATCCCTCATTCAGTTATCAATAAAAGTAGTGTAGTTCTCAGAGTAATATCATTGTTACAACATATGGTATCAAATCTATATACAGAAGGATTAGTTGAGAGAGAGAGTTTACACAGAGAGAAAAGAGTGTGAAAACAGATTATGAGAGAGAGATGACAGTGTCAAATAGCAATTTTGCTCAACCTGCCATTCGTAAATTTGATGGAGATTACGATCACTAGAGCATGGTCATGGAAAATCTTCTTTGATCTAAGGAGTACTGGACAGTTGTGGAATCAGGTTATGATGAACCAAAGAAGCGTGAGATGTTGACGGCAAGATTTGAAGCTCAAAGATTTGAAGGCTAAGAATTATTATTTCAGTCTCTTGACAAGATGATTCTGAAGACTATATTTTTGAAGGAGACATCCAAGCAGCTTTGGGATTCAATGAAGATGAAATATCAAGGAAATGCCCATGTACAGAATGCACAACTCAATCATCTTTGCAAGAGTTTTGAAATATTGGAAAAGAAGAAGGATGAATCAATTATTGACTATTTTAGTCGGGTAATGATTGTTGCCAAAAACATGAGAAATTGCGGAGAAAAAATGGATAATTCTAAGATTGTTGAAAAGATCTTAAGAACTCTCACTAATAAATGTAATTATATTGTTTACTCAATCGAAGAATCAAATGATACTGATAAGATGTCTGTTGATGCCTTGCAAAGTTTGTTACTTGTTCATGAACAAAAATTCAAGCCTGAAATAGAAGAACGAGCACTTAAAGTTACATACGAAGGAGGATCTAACTCAAGGGGGCGTGGAAGGACATCATATCGAGGAGGCAGAGGTGGAGGAAGATTTCGACAATCATATGATAAAGCCAAAGTGGAATGTTACAAATGTCATACTCTTCGGCACTATCAATATGAATGTCTAAAATAGGAGAAAAGGGCTAACTATATGGAGTTTGATGAGTCAGAAGAAGTGTTGTTCATGTCATCTGCGGAGATTAATAAAGGTAACTATAATAATTTATGGTTTCTTGATTCTGGATGTAGTAACCATATATGTGGTGATTGTTCTTTATTTTGTGATATTGACGAGAGTTTTAAGCATACTGTGAGATTGGGAAATAATGCGAAGAAGAATGTATTTGCTAAGGGAAATATAATATTGTTCTTGAATGATTCCAGCTATGTTGTTACAGAAGTTTTCTATGTGCCTGGGCTTAAGAATCATCTTCTGAGCATTGGCCAGTTATAGGAGAAGGGATTAACAGTCTTATTGAAGTGAAACAATTGCAAAATCTATCATCCATCAAAAGGTCTGATCATCGAGGTAGCTATGACTGCAAATAGAGTTTTTGTGTTGGAATCTGAAGCGCGAGTGGCAAAAGGAACTGTGAAGTCAGAGGTTTGTCTACATACTTCTCACGATGTGACTAAACTTTGGCATCAAAGGTTTGGTCATCTTGGGTACAAAGGTCTCAAAACGCTTCAGCAGAAGGAAATGGTGACAGGGCTGCCCGAGATTACTGAAATAGAGGAAGTTTGTAATGACTGTTTGAAGGGAAAACAACATCGAGATTCCTTTCCGAAAAAGAGTAAATGGAGAGCATATCAGAAGCTTGAACTTATTCATTCTGATCTATGTGGACCAATTTCTCCCATGTCAAATAGCCACAAAAGGTACTTCATTTGTTTTATTGATGATTATACTAGAAAAGCATGGGTGAAATTTTTGACTGTCAAATCAGATGCATTTTCTGTTTTTAAGTTATTTAAGAGCCATGTAGAGAAAGAAACAGGCCTTGCTATTAAATTCTTAAAAACTGATCATGGTGGGGAATTCAACTCGAATGAATTCAATGTTTTTTATCAAGAGAATGGAATTCGGAGACTCTTAACTGCAGCATACACACCACAACAGAATGGCGTGGCAGAATGGAAAAATCGGACGGTGATGAATATGGTAAGATGTTTATTGTCTCAGAAGGGGATGCCTAAAACTTTCTGGCCAGAGGCAGTCAATTATAGCTTTTATTTATTGAATCGGTGTCCTACTTTGTCATTAAAGGACATTACACCGGAAGAGGCATGGACTGGCGATAAGCCTTCGATATATCATTTTAAAGTATTTGGTAGCATTGCACACACTCACATTCCTGATGCACAGAGAAAAAAACTGAAAGATAAAAGTCGTAGTTGTGTTCTACTAGGAATGATGGAAGGGACAAAAGCTTATCGTCTCTATGATCCAGTTGAGATAAAGATAATAATCAGTAGAGATGTTTTTTTTGAAGAAGACAAGAAATAGAATTGGGATAAAAGTTATAACAAGGACATCATTCTTGATTTGGAGTGGGATGGTGATGGAGAGCTGCATAATTTAAATGAACCAAGGGAGAATAGTTCAGGTGTCAATGAAAATGAACAGGGGGACAATAGTTCAGGTGCTAACAAAAACACTGAAGAAACTCATAGGAATCCAGAAAGTTCGGGTGTACGATCAAGCACAAGAGTTATGAATCCAGAAAGTTCTGGTGTACGATTAAGCACAAGAGTTATGAATCCAGAAAGTTCCGGTGTACGATCAAGCATAAGAGATATAAAAACTCATGTATGGATGCAAGATTAAGCTTCTGGAGAAGAGATTTCTGATGTGGATGCCGAGGTTAATTGGGCACTTTCCGTACACACAGATACCACAAGCTACGAAGAAGCAGCAGCTGATGAAAAATGGAAGGAAGCCATTGATCGAGAAATAAAATCTATTGAAAGGAATAACACCTAGTACTTGACGGACCAGCCAGCAGGAGCGAAAAAGATTGGGCTCAAATGGGTTTACAAGATGATGTTAAATGAGAAGGGTGAGGTAGAATGACACAAAGCTCGCTTGGTTGCTAAAGGGTATGCACAGGAGTATGGGATCGACTATGAAGAGGTGTACGTACCTTTGTCACGTATGGATACTTTTCGAATGATTCTTGTTTTGGCTACACCAAGAGGATGTGATATATATCAACTTGAAGTCAAATCAGCTTTTTTCCACAGAAATTTGAAGGAGGATGTTTACGTTGAGCATCCAAGAGGTTATGAGGTGAAAAATGCAATGCACAAAGTCTACAAGCTTATTAAGGCTTTATATGGACTCAGGCAGTCATCAAGAATATGGTTTGAATGTCTGGAATCTTATTTTTTGAAAGAAGGTTTTGAGGAATGCAATAGAGAGCCAACACTCTTCACTAAGACTAACAAACTAGGTAAGCTTCTGGTTGTTAGTGTTTATGTTTATAATTTAATATATGGGGGAGATGACAAAGATATGGTTGCTGAGTTTAAGCAATCAATGATGAATGAATTCGACATGTCAGACCTCGGCAAAATAAGATTATTTCTTGGCGTTGAGGTTTCACAACTTAGTGAAAGGTTATTTATTAATCAAAAAAATATGTGCTAGATGTCTTGAAGAAGTTTGGTATGGAGCACTGCAATCCTGTCCAGAATCCAATTTTTCCAGGTTGCAAACTTTTTGGAGATGAAAATGAAGTGGCGGTCGATGGAACTTATTACAGGAAACTAGTGGGTAGCATGATGTATATCACAACCACAAGGCCAGTTATTGTGTTTGTAGTTCGTCTGCTCAGTAGATATATGTCGAGACCAACATAGCTTCATTTATTGGTTGCTAAAAGAGTTTTATGATATCTGTAAGGAATTTCTGATTTTGGGTTGTTTTATAAGAAGAATGGAAATAACGAGCTGATTGGATACACCGATAGTGATTATGCTGGGAATATTGAAGATAGGAAAAGCACCTCGGGCTATGTTTTTATTTTAAGTTCAGCTGCAGTAGCTTGGTCTTCACAAAAGCAGCCCATTGTTACTTTAAGTACAACTGAAGCAGAATTTGTGGCTGCTGCAGCATGTTCAACTCAAGCAATATGGATGAAAAGAATTTTATCTACACTCAGTTATCAAGGAGATGAAAGCACTATCATATTCTGTGATAATAGCTCAACTATATAGCTGGCCAGAAATCCAGTTTTCCATGCTAGGAGTAAGCATATTGAGGTGCGTTTTCATTTTTGATCTGGAAAACAATGGAATTGTTCAGTTGGTTCACTGTGGTACAAATGATCAAGTTGCTGATGTTTTAACTAAGCCGTTAAAGTTGGAGTCTTTCCGGAAAATGAGAGAGCAGCTAGGAGTTTGTGAAGCCCCTGTAGTAAAATAAATGTATCTGTGACTTACAGTTTAGTTTAAGGGAGGGAATGACATAGTTAGTCACAAGTTTGAATAAGTCTTTAAGTAGTTTCCAGTCAATGTGTTTCCTACTATTTAGGGATAGTAGTGTTTAGTTTGTTATCTATTTTGTAGGCACGTCCGTGTCACATTAGTTGTAGTTTGTTTATGCTTGTAAGGATATATAGCCCTCATTCAATTATCAATAAATGTAGTGTAGTTCTC
This sequence comes from Apium graveolens, assembly GCF_009905375.1. Taxonomy (NCBI): domain Eukaryota; kingdom Viridiplantae; phylum Streptophyta; class Magnoliopsida; order Apiales; family Apiaceae; genus Apium; species Apium graveolens. The sequence continues at coordinate 288,779,925 of NC_133652.1, read as the reverse complement.
AGAGTAATATCATTGTTATAACATAAGGAAGGATTGGATCATTGGTAAGCTTGGAGCAAATCATAGAGTCGGCGGTAGCATCTGGGAAGACCTTTTAATTTTTGCAGTGTGAAGATCAGTATGTGTCCAGGCTTTTTAAAGGTTTGTATAACTGTTATTTCTAATAATTTTTTCTATCCAATATCCATAATTAGTTAATTACCGATTTATCTCTGACGACAAAATCATAAAAATGTACCATCAAAACTCCCTTACTCCAATTATACATAGGATATAATATAATTTGGTTACCAGCATTGTATTGATATGTAAGACTTGCACAAGTTTCAATCATCTTACACTCATAAATATCGGACCTACAAAAATTATAATTAATATCGACATATTATTAACTCAAAGATCACATATACCCAAAATACTTACTATAACCAGAATCAGTCTGAAAAGAAAAAAACTGTAAACTCTGCATAATATTTCATAACTCTGTCTAAACAATCATTGAGTATAAACTGTTTTGAGTGATATTTTTTATATACTTCAAATTAATTATGAAGGTGTGTATATTTTATTATTTAACAAAATGCGTGCGAATTGAAATTCAAAAATCAAAGTCTCTGCATTACGAAATATTGCTAAAATGTGGCATGTGCCTTGCACTGGTTTTTATACTAGTTCATTATTGAAAAACAAAGACATTAATTTTTTCCTAGTTCAGAGGTTTTTGAAAAGAACCTGTTCAATAAAAAAAATCACGATACTTTACTATTGTTATATTTCCATTTATCATCACTTATTTTCATTTTTTTCACAAACTCTGGAACACTACTTCAGTATTTCCCTCAACTTTCATTGTTTTCCTTATTTTTTAAAACTTGAAATCGGGAATTAATTTAAAGATATGTTTTCCTTTATTTTTAAAAAACTTGGAGCAAGGGGTTAATTTAAAAACTATTACGATGAAAGAGAACTCTTAATGTAATTCATTATTGAAAAACAAAGACACTAATTTTGGCCTATTTCAGAGGTTTTTGAAAAGAACCTGTTCCATAAAAAAGTCATGGCACTCTACTCGTGGAAAAAGAAATTTACTCTACTCGAGGATAAAGAAATTAATAAAACTCGTGTCATTAATCTTAGTATAATAAAATAAAGGACTCAAAGGTAAAGAAACAACTTGATCACAAACAAGAAATGCTAGGAAAAATATATGTATCCATGAAGGTGCAGCTGGCCTCCATCTAACAATGGCCAAAATGGTCTTGGCACACACATGAAAATCAGCTAAACACACATGTTTGCAGCGAAAATGTTCTTCCTTTGTAATTTTGATAATGCTAAAATAAATAGCCTATATATAGGCTGAATAAACACCAAGTCACTATTATTAATCCACTACTACAACTGCATCAGTTAATAAGCAAGGATAATACTGTTGGGATTTAATCTAAACCTATTTGTTTTAGTTGTTATTATTTAATAATTATTATTTGGAGTGTTTTATTTACATGACTTGGTCATGCAGCAGTAGAGAGTTTATAGGAAGTTTGAATAAGGTCTCAGTAGTGGATACGTGTTAGTAGTCGTGTCAGTAGTTATGTCTGTTTTCATGCCACCTTGTTAGGCATCAGTTTGTATTTATTAATGTTGTAACCATCTTTTTTATTATCACTAATAATACATTTTGTTTTCCCCTTTTTACAAGAATAAACAACTTTGTCTGTATATTTATATTGCAGTGTTCAGTTTCTACATTTCGTATCCGAGCCCCAGGTGCTGTATGCCCAAATATCAACCGAAACACACAAACATAATCATAGAGATAACCAAGACAAAAGAAGGCTCTGGTGGTTTAAGTTATTCAATTCTAATAAAAAGTAACTATACAACATGGTCCCAGAAAATGAAAGTTTTAATGAAGGCTCAAGGTACAGATAGCTCTTGCAGCTATATACCAAGGCGTGCCAGAAGAAGTACTATTGACTATTGCTGAGAAAGAAACCGCAAAGCAAGCTTGGGAAGCCATTAAAACCATGTGTGTAGGAGCAGAGCGAGTGAAGGAAGCTAAGGTACAAACATTAAAGAAAGAGTTTTAGTCTCTTTCCAAGAAGGAGACATATAACATCGATTATTTTTGTATGAAGCTGAGCGTGATAGCAACCAACATACGGGTTCTTGGAGAAGTGATGGAGGAGTCAAGCTTTGTGAGAAAGATCCTACGTGCAGTCCCTGATAAATTTCTCTAGATAGCTTCAAATATTGAACAGTTCGGAGACATGAAAGCTATGATGGTTGAAGAGTTAGTAGGTCGTCTTAATGCTCACGAGGAGAGGATGAAGGGTAGGTCTAAGAGCGCAGACAGACAACAACTTCTCTTGGTATCTCAGAATCAAAAACTAGAGGTGGTTATTTTTGTGACAAGAGTAGGATCAGGTGCTACGACTGTAACACCATGGGACACTATGCATCAGAATGTAGCAAATCACGATGGAAAATAGTGAAAAGGCAAGAAGTAAACATGGCAGTCGTTAAGTATGATGAACCAACATTATAATAGCCATACGGGCTCAGATTATAAATAGTCATAAGGGCTCAGTTGAATAGCCATACAGGCTCAGATTATTAGCCATACGGGCTCAGTCGAATATGCCATACGGGCGGGAAGAATTGCATGAGACAAATTTAGATTAAGGGAGAAATTGTTGGGATTTAATCTAAACTTATTTGTTTTAAATGTTATTATTTAATAATTATTATGTGGAGTGTATTATTTACATGATATGGTCATGCAGCAGTAGAGAGTTTTTAGGAAGTTTGAATAAAGTCTCAGTAGTGGATACGTGTTAGTAGTCGCGTCAGTAGTTGTGTATGTTTTCATGCCACCTTGTTAGACATCAATTTCTATTTATTAACGTTGTAACCATCTTTTTTATTATCACTGATAATACATTTTGTTTTCCCAGTTTTACGAGAATAAACAACTTTGTCTGTATATTTATATTACAGTGTTCAGTTTCTACATTTGGTATTTGAGCTCCAGGTGCTGTATGCCCAAATATCAACCCAAACACACAAATGTAATAATGGAGATAACCAAGACAAAAGAAGGCTCTGTGGGTTTAAGCTATCCAATTCTAACGAAAAGTAACTATACAACATGGTCCCTGAAAATGAAAGTTTTCATGAAGGGTCAAGGTGTTTGGGGTGCGATCGAAGAAGACCCTAAGACTATTATTGATGAGAGGACGGTACAGATAGCTCTTGTAGCTATATACCAAGGCGTGCCAGAAGAAGTACTACTGACTATTGTTGAGAAAGAAACCGCAAAGGAAGCTTGGGAAGCCATTAAAACCATGTGTGTAGGAGCAGAGCAAGTGAAGGAGGCTAAGGTACAAACGTTAAAGGGAGAGTTTGACTTTCTTACCATGAAGGAGACAGATGACATCGATGATTTTGGTATGAAGCTGAGCGGGATAGCAACCAACATACGGGTTCTTGGAGAAGTGATGGAGGAGTCAAGCTTTGTGTGAAAGATCCTACGTGAATTCCCTGATAAATTTCTCCAGATAGCTTCAAATATTGAACAGTTCGGAGAGATGAAAGCTATGACGGTTGAAGAGTTAGTGGGTCGTCTTAAAGCTCATAGGGAGAGGATGAAGGACAGGTCTGAGAGCGCAGACAGATAACAACTTCTCTTGGCATCTTAGAATAAAAAAACTAGAGGTGGTTATTTCCGTGACAAGAGTAGGATCAGGTGCTACAACTGTAACACCTTGGGACACTATGTATCAGAATATAGCAAATCACGACATGAAAGAGAGAAAAATCCAGAAGTCAATATGGCAATTGTCGAGGATGGTGAACAAGCGTTATAATAGCCATACGGGCTCAGATTATTAGCCATAAGGGCTCAATTGAATAGACATACGGGCTCAGATTATTAGCCATACGGGCTCAGATTATTAGCCATACGGGCTCAGTCGATAAGCCATATGGGCTGGAAGAATTTCATGACACAAGTTTTGATTGAGGGAGAAATTGTTGGGATTTAATCTAAACTTATTTATTTTAGTTGATATTATTTAATAATTATTATGTTGGGTGTTTTATTTACATGACTTGGTCATGCAACATTAGAGAGTTTTTAGGAAGTTTGAATAAGGTCTCAGTAGTGGATACGTGTTAGTAATCGTGTCAGTAGTTGTGTTTGTTTTTATGCCACCTTGTTAGGCATCAGTTTCTATTTATTAACATTGTAACCTTATTTTTTATTATCACTGATAATACATTTTGTTTTCCCAGTTTTATAAGAATAAACACCTTTGTCTGTATATTTGTATTGCAGTGTTCATTTTCTACAAATACCGCCTACTGACTAGACAAATTCAGCAAAATACAGAAATTAATATAGTCTAAACGAAATATGTCGACTTTGGCTCATTCTTTAACATGGGTCATAAGAATAGAAAAGAGAGTTTTTGGGCTATACGAGTTTTGGCTTCCAAGAATTTGGAAAAGTTCTTGGTAGCATCTCGACTAATTGTTCTTTCTCCTCCTACTCTTCCATGTTTTGCGGATCATGAGAAATGCGAAATGTGAAACGAAAAGGATTGTCAAAATATTTATATAAAAAAGAATTTAATTTTAAATAACAGGAAAACATGTTGCATTTAAACCTCTGTCTAAGTTGCTTGCATTATTGTTCCTCATCAGCAAATGCTCCGCTCCCTCTTATCATAGAAGTTGATATCATCCAGCATTGATGTCATTGAGGTATAGTTCTTGAAAAATCTCAGCATTTCTAAACCTTGTTGGAGTCCAATTTGAGAAGATATACAATATTAATATCCACAAGTATCAGAAATTATCAAGATAAACCTTAACAGTAACATAACATTAATGGCAGAAAGAAAATTAGGAATATGGTAAGTACTTTTTTATGCTTTTACTATAAAAATTGTTACTTATAAATGCTCTTGACATCATTATTTTTTGTGAATGATGTTTTTGAATATAAAAGCCCCTGAGCTAATATGCCATACAAATGTCGCGTACCTCATGCAGATCCCTGGTATGTGTTACATGTCTATTAATCCTCTCAATGATATTGTGACTCAGTTGTGTATTGGGAACATCCTTAATTATGTGCCACTTCACTAGAAAGAACCCATTCCGGTTTTTGCTCTTCTAAAAGTCCAGTGTTTTGACAAAGTCCACCCTTCCGATCATTTCAGCCACGCCTACAAACTGCCCACCCCTATTGACCTGATATGCAGGACAAGAAATATTAGGCAACACTCATTTGACTAAATTCAAATTCAAATTATATAAGACTCCGTAACAAAACTTTACAAACCCTTACCGCAAAAAACATGAAAATTGGACAAACAGGATCACCTTCACTTGTGTCCTATTCTGTTTAACAAAAAATGTCATTCAGTTTCCCATTACCATGATTGGTACTTGACCAGACACTATATTTAATGCCTTTATGTATGTCATCTTCACCAATTGACTTGATGACATAAAACTTGGCATTATCATAGTTTTTTTCGGAAATCTTCTTTGTTGTATTGATCTCTTGGTGATAAGATCTATAGCAGCTCATTGCCTACAGCACCTTCAGTATCTGTAGCAACTCTTCGTGGAACGTGAGGACCCTTTTCAATACAATCGACATACCTTTCGTCTTGTGAAAGAAGATGCAGGTGAATTTTCACCTTCCAATGGTGATAAATGTCTTTGTCTAGCAAAGGGGTTTTCATACCAACGTCCTTCCTGCTCATGTTGTTAGACCTTTATTTGACAAAAATGCAAACATTTTATAGGCAATAAAACTTCAAATCAGGGAAGAATTTATGTAAGGCTCAATAACAAAAATTTACAAAACCTTTACCCAAAAAATTGGACAAACTGCGTCGGCTTCACTTTTTTATATTGTGTAAGCATCATTCACTTCTCCATTACCACGATTGTGTACACTATATTCAGTATTTTTATGTATGTAACATTCACTACGTGTGGTCATGACACTAAGAAGACTCTAAAACTAAAAAAATCAATGCATAAGAATCATCTCATTATTCTAATAGAGGGTTTCTAGAAAACTTCTAAAACTAAAATAACCAACCTAAAAAAATCATCTCATAATTCTAATATAGAATTTCTAGAAAAAATTTTGTATAGGCATCTTACTAAAATTAAATGAAAACATTGTCATATCAAGATATCATACGAATTGGTTAAAATTCAAAATTACATCACTGAATGATAAATTATAGTTCACCATTGTGCAAGACATACTCATAAAATTTATTTCTAAAAATCAATACACTGCAAATTCCATGAAAGTGTTAAATATACTATAACATTGATGTATGGTAAATTAATGCTTTTGTGTACCACATACCTATGAAGTAATTGGAGCATGTTCTTCATTATTTAATATGCTCCATAAGTAATATATCATAACATAATTCAGTACATCATATAAAAAAATACTATAATACTTAGATATATCATACACCAAAATGAGTACCTTTTCTTCTTCTTGATCTACGTCTCAACAAATTATTTCTCTTCATCTTTCTCATCTAAGCTTCCATTTAGAAGAAATGATTTGTACTCATATACTAGTATTATTGGTGGCTAGTATGTATAACCATGACATGAGATTATATCTTGATAAGTTAAATTGGGGTTAAGGTGTATTCAATCTAGATTAAGGATTTTTTTGGATTTTTTAAAATCTAAACTATTTAATTTGTATTCTAAAAATTCCTTTAAAATTTACTCGTATTCAATGACGATTGTAAAAAGGTTTTTAAAATAGGAGGTATTTAATTTTGATTTGAAAATTTTTATTCAATTTGTATTTTTAAGAATAGATTAAAATTTAATGGTTTTGTATTTTTTAAATTGTAGATTTTGATAGATTTTCTTTGTAATTTGTGTGTTTTGAAATCTTAGCAAAATACTATATATCAGCAACTCTTCTAGTAGGATTAAAATCAAACAGTAAAATCATATAAAATAATGGATCATTGTAAATCATACTAAGGCATACCTTTTACTATGTAAAATAAATTAAATTTGGTTTACCACTACAATTTGACTATATGTTATTGTAATGTATAATATCTTTTAAAGTCACATTTCTTTGGTAACGTATAATGTCTTGCACAAAATTACATTTTCCTATAATCAAATAATCCAATCTCCCATCTAATTTACTTCTAATATTAAAGATAACTTCCATAAAAACTATTTTGTATGTAGTAAGTAACATTTTTACAAATTTGAAATCCAACATTATACTTAAAAAAGAAGTCTAATAATTCTAATAATAATAATAATAATAATAATAATAACAAAAATAATAACAATAATAACAATAGTAATAATTTATTTTAATAAAATAATAAAGTGGACGGTAGAATTTCTAAAAACTATCTATCAACGTATACATAAGTATTATTGGACCCATAAAGATTAGATTCAACCATTATGATTGTTCAACTCGTATTCAATACAATACATCATCATTCGTTGAAGGATAATGTGTCGAGAAATATTTTTGACTTTCAACGAATAATCCTTATTAGTTGAATTCCATCATTATTTACCGTTAGCAAATCCTAATTTGCAACGTTAATAAAATCAAACTTATTTACATATTGCAAAGACATCAACACTATTGAATGAAGAGTAATTAGGCATACCTAACTCAATTACCAACCTTGTAAAAGTTGATTCATCAAGTGGGCTTGGTAAATATGTCTGCAAATTGTTGCTCACTTGGAACAAGATAAAGTTTCAAAGTACCATTGATAACATGCTCTCTTATGAAGTGGTATTTCATGTCAATGTGTTTTGTACTTGAATGTTGGACAGATTTTCAGTAATGACAATGGCATTTGTGTTGTCACATAAAATTTAAATCTTGTCCACATGTAGACCATAATTCAATAGTTGATTTTTCATCCATAAAATATGTGCACAACAGCTACCAGCAGCACCTCAGTTGTGGAAGTGGACACTAAATTTTGTTTAAACTAGGACACAAGCTTGTTTTCAAGAAATTGACATGTGCTAGTTGTGAATTTTTGTGTCTATTTTGCACCCTACATAATCTTCATCTCAATAACCCTATAGATTAGAGACGATCTCTAGGGTACCAAATGCCATATTTTGGTATACTCTTGAGATATCTTTAAAAAAAATTTGATAGCTACTAAATGAGATTCTCTAGGATCAACTTGAAATCTAGCACAAAAATAAGTAGCAAATATTATATATGGCCTACTAGCTGTCGAATATAAAAGTTAACCAACCATGCCTCTATAGTTTAAAATGTCAACAGACTTTTCAGTAATGTTCAATTCCAGTTTAGTGGTAGTGACCATTAGAGTTTTTGCAGATGTGCAATTTATTAAGTCAAACTTCTTTAAAAGATCATGAATATATTTAGTTTCATTAATGAATATTCTATCACTAACTTGCTTGACTTGTAAACCAAAAAAGTAAGTTACTTCTCTCATCATGCTCATTTCATATTTACTTTGCATCAATTTGGCAAACTATTTGCAAAGTTTCTCATCTGTAGATCCAGATATAATATCATCTACATAATATTAACACATATACTAGAACCATTAAAATTTCTAAAGAAATTTTTTTTTTCAGCAATACCTCTTGTGAAATGATTTTCTAAAAGAAACATTGAGAAAGTATCATACCAGGCTCTAGGTGCTTGCTTCAATCGCTAAAGTGCTTTCAAAAGATAGTGAACAAAATGTGGAAAGTTGGGGTCTTCAAAACCTGGAGATTGACTGACATAAACTTCCTCCCCCAAATCTCCATTCAGAAAGGCACTTTTGACATCCATTTGATAGACTTTGAAATTGGCATAGGCTGCATAGGCTAGAAATATTTTGATTGCTTCAAGTCTTGCAACTGGAGCAAATGTTTCATCAAAATCTATTCATTTTTGTTGACAATAGCCCTTAGCAACCAATCTAACTTTTTTTCTTATGACTATATTTTCTCATCCATCTTTTTTCTAAATAACCATTTGGTGTCAATAGAATTCCATCATTTAGGTTTGGATATCAGCTTCCATACTTTATTCTTTTCAAATTGGTTTATCTCTTCTTGCATATCTAAAACCCAATCAGGATCCATTAAAGCTTTTTTTACCTTCTTTGGTTCTTCCTGTGACAGAAAGCTGCTATATAGACATTGATCTTGAGTTACTTTCCTTGTTTACACTCTAGATATTGCATCATCAATGATCAATTCAAAAGGGTGATCTCTTGTCCATTTCCTTTGAGGTGGTAGATTAGCTCTTGATGAGGTGACCTCATTAGCGTCTATTTCCTCCATTTGTGGATCTGTGATTTGAAGATGGGGTTCTGTGAAACAATGATCTAGAGTTATTTTTAACTGACGCTGAATTCTGCCTTTCAACGGATGATACACTGTGCCTCTCAACGGATGTTGCACTTTATCTTACAACAGATGCAGTATCTTGTATTTCAATGGATGCTGCATTTTTTCTTTCAACGGATACAGCACTCTGTGCATCAACTGTTGTTCCTTCATTTAAAGATAACTTTGAATATTTTTTTGTCATTATATCTAGATCACTTTTATCATCACTATCATCATAATATATCTCAAAATTATTAAATTTGAGACTTTCATGGAGACCTTCATCTGACAGTCCTTCAATCTTTTTATCATCAAATACAACATGTACATATTCAATTACAATATTGGTTCTCATATTATAGACATTATATGCTTTTCCAATAGCATATCCAACAAAGATACCTTCATCAGGTTTGACATCAAACTTTCCATGGTGATCAGTTTAATTCCTTAGAATATAACACTTACATCCAAAGATATGAAGAAAGTTTAGTGCTGGCTTCCTATTCTTGAACAGTTGATAAGGAGTCATGCATTTGGCTTGATTAATCAAAGAAAGATTCTGAGTATAGCATGCACTGTTTACAGCCTCATCCTAAAAATAAATTGGTAACTTTTATTTGTCTAGCCTAGTTCTAGTTGCTTCAATCAATAATCTATTCTTTCTATCAACCAACCACTCCATTTTGTTGTGGTATCCTTGTAGCTAAGAACCCATGCATGATTCAATTTTATTCACAGAATAACCTCATGGTTGAATTTTTGAATTCAGGATCTTGAGATACTCTTAACTTTTTCGGTCAATAAGGTTCACCTACAACCTGCCACTCTCATTGACCAACATGACATGAAGTTTTATGAAAAGTTTATTTTACTAAAATACAAATGTATTACGAAGAAAAAACTTCTTAAAAGTCAAGAAGAAATTATATTATATAAATGCTTACCAAATGCAAGAGGAAAACTAAAAAACCTGGGTCAGCTTCACCCCTATCATATTTTATTTCATGGAAATCATCAGTCATCCTGTTACCATGATTGTACTTCAGTGCACATTGTACCTTATACTATTATGAATGCCATAGTTACTCATAGACTTTATGACATGAAACTCAGCATTATCTACGTTTGTAGAAGTCTTCTTCTGGCTCACCTATAAGGTAAGGTTAACTGCAACACATCATAAACAATTCATCCTAGTCGGCTCAATTAGGTCTGGAAAATAAACTTTAAAACCAACACAAAAATAAAACTATCTTGAACAAACATCATAATTTATAATAAAATACTCAATGATTATTTCCATGTATCTAAATAGAAATAAATTAAAGATTTCTTATAATCTAGTTACTCTAAAGATCCTAAAATATTAGTTCAAGATAAAATATTTGATTTACTTTGTGATATTCGGGAAAATTATGTGAATATTTTATGTTAAATAAATAAATATTGTGTGTTTTAAAAATTTAAAGTGATTATTACCTTGATATTAAATGTTATAGCTATTATATGTATTTTCGTGCCGGCCAGAAATTTTTTTGATGGATTAATATGTGTTTAAACTGCAATTATATGAATCGATCTTTAATTTTGACTTATATTTAATTATGTCTTTATCAAGGTACTTGTTTTATCTCGTTTATGTGCATTTGAATATATTTTATGCGTATTCGGGTTTTTCTTTTAATTTCACTATCGTTTTATTTTAAAAAATGAACAGACCGGGACCCTGCATTTTCGAATTATTCGTAATTTTTTGGGAATTTTGACATCAATTTTGTATTTTATCATTTTTTAAAATTATTCCCTGTGATTATTATTTTTGGACCTAATTATTTTAATTAGGGGATAAAAACACCCTTAATTTATTTTGGGGTATTTATTTTTCAAAAAGTATAAATTTTTAGGGTAAAATTTCTTCAAGAATAAAGAATCAATGATTTTGAGAGTTCTACGAATCGGAAGTTGATGTTCTACATACCAAATTGATCCTTGTTTCAAGCCCGTTCTATTGATACCAATTTCAGAATCTGAGGTGAAGTATTGTCTAAAATTGATTTTTAGTGTTCTTAATCTTGAAATTCGATTTTTATTTGTAAGGGTTTTTGATTAATTCTCATGTTATAGATAGTTTTAACGTGATTCAAGGAGTCGATTAATGTATAAATTTGCATCATTTTATTGCGAAATCATGATAGCCGAGTTCTTGGTTATTCATTTTTTTGTTCTTTGATTTTATGGATAATTGCTGGTTATAGACGTCCAGAGCTTTAAATTCGTATATAATTTGTCGAATTTGGTTTAGGAATCGGGGAATTATGTTTTAGCCGGATTTTTCTCCGACCTTGTCGGCGGTTGCTGTGATTGTGATCGGAACTGATGATTCCCAGTTGGTGTAGTTATCCTGAGGTTGCTGGTAGATTAGGGACAGGATTAGGATCATTTTGATATGAAAATCGGTAGTTTTTGGTATGGTTTCGAGACCATCGGAAACCAGCGAAACGTCGGCCGGATTTTCGGGTTTTCCAGAGACCGGCGACGAGTTCGTCGTTCCGGTCATCTTCCTCGTGGCTCCGGCCATTCCCCCCACCCCTTGCCGCCGTTCAATCCCCTTACCCCCACTTCTGTTTCCAAAATCAGTTTTTACATTTTTTGTTTTAAAATTTTAATTCAAAATTAGTTTCTTATTCCAAAAATCATTTGTTTATTTTCAAAAATCATTTACTTATCATTTATAATTCTAAAAATTATTTGCTTAATTATTTTCTTTTATTATTTTCAAAAATTCAATTTGATCTGATTATTTAAACTTTGTTTTAGTTAATTATTTATGAATTTAATTAATTAATTAATTCATTTAATCAATTAATTTTATTTTATAAATAGTTAAATAAATGTAAATTATTTATAATTAATTCAAATAATTCTAAAAAAATATTTTTAAGCTTTTAAAAATTATATTTTGGTATTTAAAAGTCAATTAATATTATTATTAATTAATTTAATTCCATTTATTTCTTATATTATTCGTAATAAATAAACCGTTCGTCTGTTTGATACGAAACGAACGCGTACAGACTCAGAAAAACATTACGCTTTCAATAAAAATAATTTTAGGACATAATTTCTTTTGTATGTTAATGTCATTTGATTTGTTAGTCCTTTTGAGTCGGTATCTGATCGATAAACACTATTATTGACCTGATTTCAATTCTGAACGTTCTAAAACCTATCTTTTAACGGTCTAACTTATGTGTTACATGAAATATGTGATTGCATGATATATGAATAATATGATTACGTATTATATGAATAACATGATTATCTTGTTGTTCAATTATTATCAAAATATGGTTTATCATTTCAAGTACACTTTTACTGCTTGCTAAGCATTTCTTTGCTAATACTTGTTTATCATTCTAATCTTTGAGCTAAGCCTGAGCAGGCTTGAATTCCAGGTTTGATCAGAAGCCGAGTGCTTATAATAGACCAAGGCCTGTTTGCGCTGCTGTCCCAAATCAATTATCGATGCTTTTAAAATAAAATTTAGACGATCTGTCCATCCGGATGTTAAAACAATCAATTTTAGGAGTGTTCCATCATTATTAGATTTTTTTATATTTATTTTGTGAGATTTTATATCAGTCAAATCAGTCAAAATAGACCAAGGCCTGTTTGTGCTACTGTCCCGAATGAAGTATCGATGCTTTTAAAATAAAATTTCGATGATCCGTCCGTACGAATGTTAGAAACTATCGATTTTAGGGGTGTACCATCATTATTAGGATTTTATTTATTTATTTTGTCGGATAATATAGCAGTCAAAGCAGTCAGAATACAATATGCCCTGTATGCGTCCCGAATGAAGTATCGATTATTTTAAATTAAAATTTCAACGATCCGTCTGTACGGATGTTAGAAATTATCGATTTTAGGGGTGTACCATCATTATTAGCATTTTATTTATATATTTTGAGGGATAATATAGGAGTCAAAGCAGTCAAAATTGACTATGCCTTATATACGCTAATGTCCCGAATAAAGTATCGCTTATTTTAAATTAAAATTTTGTCGATCTGACCGTATGGATGTTAAAAACAATTGATTTTAGGCGTGTACCATCATTATTAGTTTTTTTTATATTTATTTTGCGAGATTTTATATTAGTCAAAGCGGTTATAATAGACCAAGGTTTGTTTGCGCTATAGTCCCGAATGAAGTATCGATGCTTTTAAAATAAAATTTTGATGATCCGTCCGTACGGATGTCAGAAACTATCGATTTTAGGGGTGTACCATCAATATTAGGATTTTATTTATTTATTTTGTCGGATAATATAGCAGTCAAAGCAGTCAGAATACACTATACCCTGTATGCGTCCCAAATGAAGTATCGATTATTTTAAATTAAAATTTCAACGATCCGTCCGTACGGATGTTAGAAACTATCGATTTTAGGGGTGTAAAATCATTATTAGGATTTTATTTATTTATTTTGTGAGATACAATTAATATATAATTTATTCCCTAAATATTTTAATTATATATAAGATTTTTTTATAGATATTGAATAAATGGGGAAAATAATTTTTTTTTATTTTATTTTTATAATTATCTAGATAATTGTTTGAGTGTTACAGTAATTTTTGTGAAATTTTTAAAGTTTTCTAGTTGGTTTATATTGATTTTTAATTAGTACTTAATTCAGTAAATAAAAAATAGAAAATCATCCACTTGATTGCTATGTGGCAGAAAGGTATTGGCTGGAGAATGTATCACGTGGATAACCAGTTTCAATTTTAATTTAGTCCGTTTAATCGGTTTAAAAAAATCAGTTTTAGTTACTTAGATTAGATTAGAGGGAAGGAAATGCATACCACTGTGTTTAACATAAACTTATCTGCTCGGTTGTGTTTAACCCCTAGTACAGAGGATCTCTCTAACTCATTTTCTTTCTCAGGACTCAGGTAACATCCTTACACTTATTCTATATCGATGATGTTGTCCAATTTGAGGTTTTGCTCTTTCGAGCATCGAATTACGAAAGCAAGGTTTTCGATTAATGTGGATGGGTCTATGTGTTTGATACAATTACTATGAGAAATTTTTCCTGAAGCTATATCATTAAGAGTAACAATGGGCTCCTGTGCAACCAAACCCAAGGTTGATGCTACTGATGCTCCAGCACCATTACTCGGAGAAAGATGAAGTTGTTAAGAATGACCTTGTTGTTGCTGCCACAGTTGTCGAGACTAAGGAAGTTGTTGATGTTGATCCGCCATATTTTTTTTGATAGAAAAATCTCTCAGTAATCTCCTCAAGGTGGTAATTTCATCATCCTTATTACTAGTCAACTTCGACTGGTGCGCCAATCTTTACTTTCAATTGACCGTCATTCTTTAGTGCATTTCGAAGGGCTGCTTCATGTTGTTGCACCTCTTCATCAGTTACAAAACCTATATTAATTGGTGACATGTCTACTGAAGCTGGTACATACCGCTGGATGGCTCTCGAGGTATCTATTTGACACAACTCGATATAGATTGACTAAGATCATGATATAATCCTTACTCTTTATATTAATCAAATGTTTGAGGTAGATGGCGAGAGGAATAAGAAAAGATATGATCACAAGGTGGATGTTTACAGCTTTTCACTGGTTCTGTGGGAGCTATTGACAAACACAACTCCGTTTAAAGGAAAGTGCTGCATGACTACAGCATATGTTGTCATAACTCAAGTAAGTACTTATGATATTCTTACATGATGGCCAGATACAATGCCTTAATAGCATACCTATATATTTAATAATATAAAATCAAATGGTTATACATACATGTGTGCCCTTTTTCAACCTTAGATCAAACAGTTAAACTTGGTAATTTTACTAACCAAACTTTGTACTAGTTGACTGACCTTTAATTCATTCTGCTCCCCATTTCCCCAGAATGCGAGGCCTAGCACTGATAACATTACAAAGGAGATAGTGCCACATGTCAAAGTGCCACATGTCAGTCCACATGGCATTCCATGTGTCACTTTGGCCCCCTTTTTTTGCCATGTCATTGCTTTTTGCAACATAATTTTTGGTGTTGCCCTTGATAATAAAATGTTGCCTTTGAACCCTAAGGCAACGCCAAAAATACTAACATCATAAAAGTGTTGCAAAATTTATTTCGCCTGTTGCAATGTTTGTGTAATGATGCAGAAGGCCACTTTTGGTGTAGTGCAAGTAGAATCTCAAGGAACAGAGAAATTCTTCACAGATACAGCCTTTTCTATTTCTCTAGTTTATTGCTGAATTTACTACTAGCTACTCTTGGTTGATATATTACCAAGTTACAAGTGAATAAGAAAAACTAATAAAATAAAATGTGTCTTTTTCTAATCACATGCTTCTTCATTTTTCCATCCAGTATCTTTGATTTTCTTCAAGTAAGCATGGAAATGGAAATGCTTCTTTGTTCTCCAAAACCTGTAAATAGGCTGTCATATGACTGTCAAGTCAATATCAACTGCTTTTTGAATTTGATCATCTGTTGGAACTTTGTTGGATCATCCGTTTAGACTTTGTTGAACCATCCGTTGAGAGTCTGGTTGATCATTCGTTGAAAATCTAGTTGATCATCCGGTGAAACCTTGTGGAACATCCGTTGAGAGTATCTTCATGGCAGTTAACTCTATTTCACTTATACAATATTACAAGGGATACAATATTTACAATTAGCCAATCAATCTTGCATATCAATCTAGTAGTTAATATGACTTAGAATATCCTACAACTTATAGTTCTCTAAGGCATTACAGTATGCATGAATGTGTTAAAAAACTTATTAAAAACATAAGCTACTCTCTTAATGGATGACATAGTAGATTATCCATTGAGTGCAACAAAATACACTTAATTAAATCTACTAAGGTGTTTTGATTAGCTTATCATCAAGCCCACAAAATATTCCTAACAATGTCCCCCAATTTATGTCTACTAGGATTGTAGGCATAAATTTAGAGGGACTTGATGATAACAAAACACCTCTTTACTTAGAGATTATTTAATAGTTGATAAAACTTACAAGTGCTTCAAATTTATTGAAAATTGTATAAAATAAGGTTCATAGAAAATCTCACAAGCCATTTTCAAGGTGCTCCTCTAAACTGAGCAAGTTAATATTTTCTTCTTGAATGTTTAGTCCTCTTTCTCAATTCTTTTTTATTCCCTTCAATCCGGTGTCGAAGTTGTCTATAGAAGTCGGATTCATCTTCATTTGATTGATCCAACATCTCCTACATTTCCTTGAGAGTTTCATTGCCTGATATCTGTAGCTGATCATCTAATCTGAAGAATCTTCTTATGTTCTTTTAATCCTTGGACTCCATTAACCAGTATGGCTTCAAATGCACTCTATTCCCATTGTAAGGAATGGTCAAGACTATATGGAGTGCATTTGGCTCTCTCCAGCTATGTCTTATTCTTTCAATCTGATTAAGTATCTCCTTCTTGGCAACAATGTTAAAGCCATGATTTTCTTGATTGAGGAGAATATCTTCACTATGACAGAGTAGCCTTCATTGAGAATCCTGTAAAGAGACCAAGTAAACTCCTTTCCACCCTTGTATTTGAACACATGACTTTTTGGGAACCTGTTGTGGGCATTAATTGCTCTCACTTTATCTAGCTCATCCAGATAGAGATTGAGGTCTGAAAACTCAATCACAGATAAATAGTTTATCTCCTTTATTGACATTAGGTTTGGGTTTGGATAGATTTTTGGATTTGAATGGAACTGGCTTGACTGGCTTTCTTGGTTTGGACTTTCTTCTTTTGGCTGAGATAGATGGAATCGGGAGGTTAAGATCAGTAATTGGTAGGCTTTTCCAGTCTATTGGTTCATTCTTAGGAATTATTGGTTCCCCATGGAAATTCACATCTGAATAAACCTTAAATTCAAATTGCTCCATTGTGGGCAAGGTTGGTTGATTTGAAGTAGTAGACTAGGTAGGCTCAGGTTCATCTTCTTTCGCTTCTTCTTCTCAAAAATCCAGCTTCCTTTTGGTTGTTTCCTTTCTCATCCTTTTTCCAATTTTCTGCTTTGGTTCCTTTAGATTCTCAGTTTTAGTGATAGTGGCAGGTTTCTCAGCTTCCGATTTGGTAGCAACCTTTTCAGCCTTTTGCTTAGCTTCTAAGGTAGTCTGCTTTTTCTAGTTCTTAAGTCTCAGCTTTTCTTTTATTTTGGCTTTTGAAAATTTTGGATGTCCAGCCATCACACAAAAATATTTTCCATGTCTGTAGACTTTTACTATCCTTTTCTTTAAAATTGAATCTCTTGGATCTTTGATGTGAGCAATAGAATGACCAAACAATTTATTTTCATCTAGCTGAGGAGTTGCATAGACTAGATCCAAAGGATTCTTGGTAGAATGTTTTGATGAATGATTCTTGGGCTTCAAAATTACATTGGCCTCCGACTGTCTTCTAGCAAAGGTTTGACCTCTTTCCAGGTTCCTCAAGCTCATTTCACTAATAGGAATTTGTCTCAGTTAAGTGAAGTATTTCACAAATTTTTCTTTCTTTGCAACTGGACCAAAAACCTTTTCAATCTTCTCATCCATTTGCTTCATTTATTCATTCGGCCTGAGCTCAGCTTCTACAATATTGATCAAATCAATGCCATTTAGAACTGGTGGCTTTGAGAAAGTAATGGCTGGAACAATTACTTTGCTGACTTGAATTGGCACATCCTTCTCCCAGTCACTAACTTGAGTAATTGCATCATTCTCCCCCTTTTTGTTATCATCAAGTTGTGTAGGGTTGGAAGTCTGAACAACCACCAATTTTTGTAGTAATTGAGTTTGAGTTTGTTGGTTGGAAAGGATTTGAGCAACCGAGTCAACTTAAAACAGTCTTGAACCCAGATTCTCAACCTTTTTATTCAAGTCATACTCTTTCCAGAGATTTTGATTGAAACTGGTCATTGCTGTATCTGGAAGTTTAGCATCTAGTTTGATGATGTTGAAGAGCTTGAATTTTATGTAACTGTAGAGACTCCAGATGGGTTTGCAGATGTTTCTTGGTGCTGGTATATTTGGTGGCTTGAATAGCATCTTGAGTTTCATGAAGTAGTTTGAACAAGATTGACTTGAAATGATAAAGATTGCACTATTTTGAGGACATCCAATCTAAAGTTTCAATCTCTCCTTATATGTTCATGCTTATTTCTTCATCATCCTCTTCAAGAAAGTAACCACCAAAAGAATCACCAGAGGCTGCTGAATTATACTCAAAATCCTCAACAGTTATGGACGGAAGTGAGTCGATTGCATCTTAGGCCCTTAGCATGAAAGTTGTATGCACCAAGTTTAATGGTCTCTCAGCAACCTCATTGCCCAGTTCAGTTAAAATTTGATAAGCTGGAACAGGATGAGTAAATGCCTCATCTTCAAAAGAAATAAAGTCTAAAACAGCTTGATATTCTTGCTGAAATAGCTGCTTATTTTTAGCCTCGTTGGCATCCCTTAACTCACTAACAATGGGCACTTCTGATTCTTCATTTGTACCTGTTTTTCTCTCAGGATCTCTCTTTTCTTGCATCAAGGTCTCCCCTTGGCTTCCCACCCTCACACCCTCACCTTCACCATCTATGGTAGGACTCCTCTCACTCACTCTTGCGATGTTGGAAGAAATAAAATGCACTTTTTCACTCATTCTCTCCTTTTTCCTGAGAGCAACTTAGCCTCTCACTCAGTTCGTTCCCTTCCCTCAATCCTAGTAGTGATTGAACTACTACTAAGTCATCTGCACTTGTAACTTTTGTGAAAATTTCAAGTGGTGCAGAGACTTTCAACGGATGAGTGACATCTGTCGAAATAGTAGTTGAGAAATTCAACGAATAATTGTTGTTAAGCACATCCGTCGAGAGACAACCACTAGTCGACGGATGAAAAATATCCGTCGAGTGAGTAGAAATGATAGAGTTTGGAGTAGAAACTATTGTAGAATATGTGGTGATTGATTTGAGATTATCCACAGATTTCTCAGTATTTTCAGAAAGAAATAGCAAGTGAGCCAACAAATCATTTAATAAGAATTAGGTGCAAATGTCATATTAGTATATTATGCAAATAAGTTATGTGCAGGCATAACGGGCATTTGTGGTGTGGGCATATTGGGAAATGGAGAATGTACAGTTATGTGCAAGCATGGCAGATTTACAATTAACAGACAAGTAATTAACACTACCACACTTAACACAGATTTTTCTAGGTGTATATTTATCAGGTGTGTAGTTGTTATGTTTTTTGATTCCCACTTTCCCATTCTTGTTGATTTTTCTCTTAGATTCTGCTTTAACCTCCATTTTCTCCATTCTGTCATTTAGTTGTTCATTGACAAATGTCCCACATTGACTCTTTTGTTCTCCTTAACTTGACTTAATTCTCCTGTAACAAAGTTCTTAGAAACTGATCCATATTTCTCATTGAGTTTAGCTAGATTGGCTTTTCTAACAAGATTTTTCTCACTCGACGGATGTGGTTCTTTGTCTTTCGATGGATAAGTCCTTTTATCTTTAGATGGATAATCTTCATTATCCGTTAAATCCACATCCGTTGAAAGTCCATCTATCAATTCAGGATCTAGTTTCTCCTTGCTCTTTTTCTAGGCTTCTTCACAGAATGACTCTATGCCTTGAACTTTAGTAATTTGAGCATGGACATCTCTTTATGATTTCCAAGCCTTGATTACCTCATGTTCTCGTTCAAGCTGCTTTCTCAAAATCTCTTCTTTCTTCAAAGATTCAGTCAATTCATATTAGGCAATCTTGCAGTCTATCTTCAATTTCTCAAACTCAATAAATTGAGTTTCTAACACGGAATTTATTTCACTTAAAAACAAATTATTCACTTTAATTTTTGTGTTTTCTTTAGTGAGTGATTTAAGTGTAAAAAGCAATGATATAACTATGTCATTTATAGCATCATTACACTCATCTTTAGAATGATGTGCTAGATTAGTAGTGATTACCTGATTGCTTGATGAACTGACTTCTGTTTCATCTGATTTGGCCATCAGGGCTAGGTTGACATAGCTTGTTTCTTCATCTTCATCTATCTCATCAGCAGCCCGGTCATTTTCCTGATTCAAGAAAGCCCTTTCCTTCTGTTTGAGCAATTCAAATTATTTCTTCTTGTAGTCCACAGGCTCAAACTTCTTTCTATCAGAATTAGGCTTTTTGTATTCACTTGAAAAATGACCACTCAAGCCACATTTGAAATATTTAAATTTTGACTTGTCAACCATGTTTCAGTTTGGCTTGGATACTCCAAAATTCTTCTTGAATTTTAGCTTGGTAAACCTTCTGGATAGAAAAGCCAGATGTTCATCTATGTCTTCCATTTCATCTTGACTAAGATGATCTTTATGTTCAGCTACCAGCCCTTTTTCTTTGCCTTCACAAACCCTAGAGTTTGGTGCAGATTCCAAAGCTTCGGCCTTTATCTCCTCCATTTTCTCTTGATCAGCTACCAAGGCTATAAGGTTTTAGAATACCATACAATCTCTCCAAGGTGAATTCCTTGTAATCTTGAGAATTCATGACAGAAATAGTCATAGGCTTCCAATCTTTTGGTAGAGACCTAAGGAATTTCAGGTTTGAATCTTTTGTCTGATAGACTCTTCAATGCAGTTTTAGTGTATTTAGTAGCTTTTAAAATCTATTAAAGATGTCACTTAAAGATTCACTATCTTCATAATGAAAGTGCTCATACTGCTGGATTAGAAGTTGTATCTTGTTTTCCCTCACTTGTTCAGTACCATCACATATAATTTGTATTGTATCCCAAATATCCATGGCAGTTTTACAATTGATGACATTATCGAACATGTCACAGTCAAGGCCATTGAGCAGAATGTTCATACCCTTTTTGTATTTGTGCACTTGTTCTATATCTTCATTTGTCCACCAAGATTGTGGCTTTGGGACACTTTGCTCATTGTCTACAACACCTTCAGTATTTGTAGCAGCTCTTCGTGGAACGTGAGGACCCTTCTCAATACAATCGACATACCTTTCGTCTTGTGAAAGAAGATGCAGGAGCATTTTCACCTTCCAATGGTGATAATTGTCTCTTTCCAAGAAAGGGATCTTCACACCAACGTCCTTCCTACTCATGTTATTAGTTGTTGTGATCTTTAAACTCTTAGTATGTTAAGAGCTTGCTCCGATACCAATTGTTAATCCCAAACAATCTAACAGTTGAATTACAGAAGGGGGGTTGAATGTAATTCTTGGTTTCTCCTCGATTTTAAAAATTTCTCATAAATATAAATATATCAGTGTTGAATATGTAAAAGTGGTGAATGAAAAATAACAAAGTATTCAAACACAAAGTAATTAAACACAAGAATTAAAAACTTTCTGGTGGATTGAACTTATTTACCAGAGATATATATATTTCGAGAATCTGTGATACAAAGATTGTACACAGTTGCTTACAAGTAGAATCACAAGGAACAGAGAAATTCTTCACGGATACAACCTATTCTATTTCTCTAGTTTATTGCTGAATTTACTACCAGCTACTCTTGGTTTATATATTATCAAGGTACAAGTGAATAAGACAAACTAATAAAGTAAAATGTGTCTTTGTCTAATCACATGCTTCTTCATTTCTCCATCCAGTATATTTGATTTTCTTCAAGTAAACATGAGAATGAAATGTTTCTTTGTTCTCTAAAACCTGTAAATAGGCTGCCACATTCTATTTGCATACAATAAACCCATTTGACTGTCAAGTCACTATCAGCTACTTTTTGAATCTGATCATCCGTCATAACTCTGTTGGATCATCCGTTGAGACTTTGTTGAATCATCCATTGAGAGTCTCGTTGATCATCCGTTGAAACTCTAGTTGATCATCCGTTGAAACCTTGTGGAACATCCGTTGAGAGTATCTTAATGGCAGTTATCTCTATTTCACTTATACAAGATTACAAGGCATCCAATATTTATAATTAGCCAACCTATCTTGCATATCAATCTAGTAGTCAACATGACTTAGAATATCCTACAACTTCTAGTTCTCTAAGGAATTACAGTATGCATGAATGTGTTACAAAACTTATTAAAAATATAAGCTACTCTCTCAATGGATGACATAGTAGATTATCCGCTGAGATCTACAAAATATACTTAATTAAATTTACTAAGGTATTTTGGTTAGCTTATCATCAAGCCTAGAACATATTCTTAACAAAAAGTCTTAGAAGTTTCATTTGGATATCAAATAATATATAGAATTTATAACAAGTACTTTAAATATGATCAAGTCCGAGTCTACTTTCTATCAAAAAATTAAAATTGATATCCAGTCTTATTTAAATCCTATTAAACCTCAATTAAATCATGAAAAATAAATTAGCTAGATTAGCTTTTTACTTAAAAAATTAAACATGACAAAATTGATAATATCGCGAGTGTGAAGAAATATTTGATGTAGTGCATATCACTAGAGCAAACTCGTCCTATAAAGTGTATACATATGTTAGAAAAGATGTTACTGATCTTACATAAATATGAGAGACTGTAAAATAATACTACAAATGAAAATAATGTTGGGTTGCATATTAAAATAAGATGATGGGGAATTTATAATCTAAAATAATAAGTTGAATTTAATATTATTTTTTCAATTGCCAAATGACTTTTATATTCTAGAAAATATAGAAATATTATGCTTGTCATGGAAGAGTACCATATTTTTATATTAAGTGCAAATTTGCATTATCGCTATTTCTTCAAATATGATGCAACAATGTCCATATATTCAGTACTTCTATTTAGTTTAATTAGTTTGACATGTGCTGCTATAATATGCCATCGAGTATTTGGTGAATGTGCCTTTTATAATATTGATAATTATTACTTTTTAGAAATAGAAGATCAATTATTATTTTTGTAATATCAAAAAATGGAAAGTATGATAATCTTTTATCTTTTAAGAACTAGGGGAGTTTTAGTTTTTACCAAATATTTAAGTTATATGTGTTACAAGTCAATATAAGTTCAGACAAATCTCGGGGTGAACAAGATTCGAAGAGGACGATAAATGATAAACTTAATATGAAAATATGGCATTTTTCCCTCATATTCATAACATGTAATTTTTAGAATACAAAAGTGATTTGGTGATTGAGAAACCAATATTAAATTACTAGATTGTAAATTCCCCATCATCTTACTTTTATGTACAACCTAACATTATTTACATTTGCACAATTATTTTATAATCTCCCTAATTTATGTTAAATCAATATACATCTTTTCTAACATATGTATACACTTTATAAAATGAGCTTTTAGTTAGTAGGTAAACTCATTGTTATGTAATCTACAAAACCTCAAATTTATATATGTACTTACCGGACATTGGTGCTCGGCCAATAGCACCAATCTTCTTCCTTGTTTAAATACAAGAACAAGCATTTAGTAGTTTTATGTATTAAATTCTTTAGGCAGATTTTTCTTCGAATCAGTATTTATTATTTCTTGTTTGAAATGCTTTATGATGATAAAATGTTTGTTTTTATATTTATCATGTTCATCTTATAACATTTAAGAGTTCCAAGAACATTTTCTATCTCGTATAGGTAAAACTTGATATATTCGTGTAAATTTTCTACCAGGCTTCAAGGAGAAGGAATTCAAGCAGATACAACTTCATCCCGATATTATTCTGGAAATATTATACCTGCTGGTAATGGTAATATTAATCACTAACCAGTAAAAGTATCGGTTAGTAAGATTGCACATTTTCTTCTATCCCAGTGTCTTTTGCTTTTTTATCTTTTAAGATTGTACATTTTCTTCTATCCCAGTGTCTTTTGCTTTTTTATCTTTTAATAGATTTTTAGTTAAGTACTCGTAGCAATAAGTGACTGCGGAATACGATGCCTCGTATTCACTTTTGTTGTCGAAGTTGGGAATATAAGAAAGTGGGTGAGCTATGGTCTAAACGTGGAGGGGTTTAACACTAACAAGAATTCACAATACAACTAAACAACACAACAAGCCAAACTATACTACCCAACACTTGGATTAAAGGATTACCTACTAATGATAAGATGAAGAAGATATAAATTTAAATTCCAAACCATGAATGTAGGAATTTAAGTGTAAAATACAACTCAAAAAAATCTTTTGGATGAATTCCTTCACTCGTTGTTCCAATCTCCCTCTCAAGCTGCTTCTATCGCTTTTCTTGAGAATACAGCTAACTTTTTTCCATACTATACCATGTTCTAATATTTTATATACAATCTGTAAGATCTAATTTATAATAAAGAGTTTTTAACATTTTTTTATCATAGGTAACCTGCAGCCGCTACCCTTCGAGTGCTAACTGGATAAATACTACGAGCTCACGTAATAGCCTGTAAATCACGTGAACCAAGGTAAACCGCATTTATGCGACAAGATCTGACTCGGGAGGTATAATAATAAATTCTCCTTCCGTGGGATTCGAACCTGTGACCAAATTAAATTGGGCTTTGATGTAAAATTCATAAGTTATCTTCCAGGCCTGATTATGGGCTGCTCCAGTTGGATTTTTGAAGTGCTAATTTATTAATGGGTATTTTTAGAAGTTCGTTTCTTTCTCAGGGAAGTACTGATATTGACACCAATTTCAAGTATTTTATCTCTTACAGTTCAGAAGTGTGGAGAATAATTTTGTGGATGTTTTAACTATCCACTAATTTAATCTAATAAATAAATAAAAATTATATAATATATATGAGTGAAATAATCCAAGAATAAGGGTTCTTCAATGGCTATCTTGAATGTATAATTTGTGTCTCTTATTTTAATAAAAACAATCCTTTTAATGTTTATAAAATCCTCTCCTAAGGTAGATTATAGTGCATGCAATTATCCCCTGAAAGCCACTCCCATGGTCATACAAAGTACAATTATTAACTAGTATAAACCAAGGTTTATATGTTTTACAATCCACAAATTTATCTCCCGATCCAATACTTAAATTGTGACTATCTTATCATTTACTAGAATTACAACTCCTCTCCTGATTGGTTATAATTCCTATAGATGCAATCAAAGGTTCGCGACTCCCTTAATTGTGTTGAACTCTCAATGACAAATTAAAAATTATAAGAAATCACCATATAACTAAACAACACAACAAGCCAAAGATACTACACAACTTTTGGATGAAAGGATTAGCTACTCATGATAAGATAAACATGATAAAAATTGGAATTGTAAACCATGAGTGTACGAATTTTAGTACAAAGAATACAACTTCAATAGTTCCTCTGGAATCTGGATGAATCCATTCACTCCTTCCAATATCCCTCTCAATCTCCTTCTATCCCTTCTCTCAAAAATATGACTAACTTTATTCTATAGTGTATTATGTTTTGATTCTATGTACACATTATGTAAAACCTAGTATGTAATAAAGAGTTTTTAATGTATTTCCTAATTTACATTGCACTTTAATGTAAAATTTGTAGTCTATCTTCCAGGCCTGATTCTGGGATGTTCCAGTTTGATTCTTGATGTTAGATCACTTCTAAATTGTAGATAATTCTGTTACGGTCGCATGGGCCGTAAGATCCCCTATTCTAATGTCTAAAACTAAAGTTTGGGCCCAAACTATTTTGTGTGTGCATGCAGCCCATGAAATCCGAATATGCTTTAAATTCAAGTCCAAATAAGACCAATTTCATCTAAGGTTCAGAATTTTATATTTCTTATAATAAAACAATAAACTCTAATAAATATTATCCGACTAATTATATAATCTTTTAAATATGAGAATAAGATCTCGTAAAATATATAAAAATATATAATCTATAAAATATCCCCACACTTAATATTTTGCATGTGCTCGTGTAAACTAATATATCTATTTTGCTGGGCCAAACTGTAATGAGTTTTAGTGAGTACTGACTACCATGATCTGTTTCTTGATGCTGCAGTTTCGTTATGGTTATAGATCAACCCCTCAGTTTCAATCACAAAGGAAATTTTCATCATGTAGTGAAATTAAAAAAGGTTGTTATGGTGGTTATTGTGCTCATGATAGTGAATTGAATTACAGTCCAAATTCTAGAATTGGGAATGGAAGTGATCGATTAAGTTGAAATAAAGCATAACATGCATGAAGAGCAATTGAAGCAATGGTTGATTTGACTCGTGGTCCTCGGAGACAGAGAGTGAATAGTGTTCTAAATATACAGGATGTGGATAAAAAAAGTGTTGCCCTGAATACGAAGAGAAGAGTATAACCTAGCAGATTTTCAGGTCGAATATGACAATGCTATGATTTATGTCATAAAACCAATTCGTGAAGACAACACACATAAAAGCATTAAATTTAATATTTGGTCTAGTACCCCTTATGGAAATAAGAAATTATATACTATATTTGGTGATTCACAAAAAGAAGTAAGCAAGCGACGTGAATACTGTTTATCCAATTTAATATGTTTAACTCTAATCTTATTTTACACGGACTTTGATGGTCATTCACGATCAATGGAGTGAGTGATCTAATTCAGGATATGTTCTTGATCCAACAGATAACACAACTGATCCGTACAAGAGAGATAACTCCATGAACTTTGGACATTATAAGTACTTGTATCAGTGAGGTACCTCAAAAAGTATAATTAGGGGTCACTTTAAAACACATCTTATCCGTTTATTTTTGGGTTAGCTAAATGATGGTATGAGCCTATTTCTACCCTCAATGAAATAATGAATTATGATAATGTTTCACAATTATATAAATGGTGCTAATGTAGCATCCTGATATTAAAATAATGCACTATTACCATTTACTAAAAACTAGATAATCCATCTACATACCATACAACTTTAAAGTAATTCACTATCACCAGTTACTAAAAAATAGATAATCCAACTACATAACATACAACTGAAACAAATTTTATATTACATCGCTGCCAAACTATATCTTCTTTGATGTCGTCACAATAAGAAGCTGCATCAGATTCCTCAACTGTGGATTTTTTCTCCACTACTATCTTCTGCAATGCTTTCAATTTTGAGTCCGTATCCGCTAGATAATTATTGAGCTCTAAATTTTTCTCCTTAATTGCTAGTAACTCCTGTTAATTTTCATGGATTGAGCCCAGAAGTTTTGAAACTTGACCTTGAACACATGCACATTCTGGTTTAATTGTTGATCCATAATGACCTTGGCTATCGAGGTGCTGCATAAATAATATAAAATCATTTGAGAAATAAAAATAAAACCAAAGTCTTGATAAAGGACCTACAAACCCAGCATACATTACAAGAAATAATAGAAAACCTTTATTTGACTAAAATGCACACATATTATAGGTAAAAAACTTCAAGTCAAGGAAATATTTATATAAGGCTCATTAACAAAACTTTACAAAACCTTTACCCAAAAAATTGGACTAACTGCGTCCGCTTTACTTTTTTATATTGTGTAAGCATCATTCACTTTTCCATTACCATGATTGCTTACACTATATTCATTGTTTTTATGTATGTTACCTTCACAACTTGGCCTGATGACACTAAGAAGACTCTAAAACTAAAAAATTAATGCATAAGAATCATCTCATAATTCTAATAGAGGGCTTCTAGAAAACTTCTAAAACTAAAATAACCAACCTAAAAAAATTATCTCACAATTCTAATATAGAATTTCTAGAAAATTTTGTATAGGCATCTTACTAAAATTAAATAAAAACATTGTCATATCAAGATATCATATGAATTGGTTAAAATTCAAAATTACATTAATGAATGATAAATTATAGTTCACCATTGTGAAAGACATACTCATAAAATGTATTTCTAAAAATCAATACACTGTAAATTCCATGAAAGTGTTAAATATACTATAACATTGATGTATGGTAAATTAATGCTTTTGTGTACCACATACCTGTGAAGTAATTGGAGCATTTTCTTCATTATTTAATCTGCTGGATAAGTAATATATCATAACTTAATTCAGTACATCATATAAAAAAATAGTATAATACTTAGATATATCATACACGATGAGTACCTTATCTTCTTCTTGATCTAAGTCTCAACAAATTATTTCTCTTCATCTTTCTCATCTAAGCTTCCGTTTAAGAGAAATGGTGGCTAGTATATATAACCATGACATGAGATTATATCTTGATAAGTTAAATTGGGGGTTAAGCTGTATTCAATCTTGATTAAGGATTTTTTTGAATTTTTTAAAATCTAAACTATTTAATTTGGATTCTAAAATTTCTTTTAAAATTTACTTGTATTCAATGAGGATCTTAAAAATGTTTTTAAATTAGGAGGTATTTAATTTTGATTTGAAAATTTATATTCATTTTGTATTTTCAAGAATATATTAAAATTTGATGGTTTTGTATTTTATTTAATTGTAGATTTTGATAGATTTTCTTTGTAATTTGTGTGTTTTGAAATCATAGCAAAATATTATATATCTACAACTCTTCTAGTAAGATTAAAATCAACCAGTAAAATCATATAAAATAATGGATCATTGTAAATCATACTAAGGCCTACCTTTTACTATATAAAATAAATTAAATTTGGTTTACCACTACAATTTGACTTTATATTATTGTAATGTATAATATCTTTTAAAGTCACATTTCTTTGGTAACCTATAATGTCTTGCACAAATTTACATTTTCCTATAATCAAATAATCCAATCTCCCGTCTAATTTACTTCTAATATTAAAGATAACTTCCATAAACTATTTTGTATGTAGTAAGTAACATTTTTACAAATTTAATATCCAACATTATACTTAAAAAAGAAGTCTAATAATAATAATAATAATAATAATAACAATAATAATAACAATAATAACAATAGTAATAATTTATTTTAATAAAATAATAAAGTGAATGGTGGAAATTTCAAAAATTATCTATGAACCTATACATATGTATTATTCGACCAATAAAGATTAGATTCAACAGTTATGATTGTTCAACTAATATTCAATACAATACATCATCATTAGTTGAAGGATAATAAGTCGAGAAATATTTTTGACTTTCAACTAATAAACCTTATCAGTTGAAATCCATCATTATTTAGCGTTAGCAAATCCTGATTTGTAACTTTAATAAATTCAAACTTATTTACAAATTGCAAAGACATCAACACTATTGAATGAAGAATAATTAGGCATACCTAACTCAATTACCAACCTAGTAAATTTGATTCATGAATTGGGTTTGGTAAACATATCTGCAAATTGTTGCTCACTTGGAACAAGATAAAGTTTCAAAGTACCACTCATAACATGCTCTCTTATGAAGTGGTATTTCATGTCAATGTATTTTTTCCTTCAATGTTTGACAAGGTTTTCAATAATGACAATGGCATTTGTGTTGTCACATAAAATTTAAATCTTGTCCACATGTAGACAATAATCCAATAGTTAATTTTTCATCCATAAAATATGTGCACAACACCTACCGGCACCAATATATTTAGCCTGAGTGGACACTAAATTTTGTTTCCTCCTAAACTATGACACAAGCTTGTTTTCAAGAAATTGACATGTGCTAGTTGTGCATTTTCGTGTCTATTTTGCACCCTACATACTATTCATATGAATAACCATTTAGATTAGAGAAAGAATCTCTAGGGTACCAAATGCCAAGTTTTGGTGTACTGTTGAGATACCTGGAAAAAAATTTGATAGCTACTAAAAGAGATTCTCTAGATTAGCTTCAAATGTAGCACAAAAAAAAGTTGTAAACATTATATCTGGCCTAATAGCTATAAAATATAAAAGTTAACCAACGATGCCTCTATAGTTTAAAATGTCCACAGACTTTTCAGTAGTTTTCAATTCAAGTTTAGTGGTAGTGACCATTCGAGTTTTTACAGATGTACAATTTATTAAGTCAAACTTCTCTAAAAGATCATGAATATATTTAGTTTGATTAATGAATATTCCATCACTAACTTGCTTGACTTGTAAACCAAGAAAATAAGTTACTTCTTTGATCGTGCTCATTTTATATTTACTTTGCATCAAATTGGTAAACTTTTTGCAAAGTTTCTCATCTATAGATCCATATATAATATCGTCTACATAAATCTGAACAAGTATACTAGAACCATTAAAATTGCTAAAGAAATTTTTTTATCAGCAATGCCTCTTGTGAAATGATTTTCTAAAAGAAACTTTGACAAAGTATCATACTAGACTCTAGGTGCTTGCTTCAATCCATAAACTGCTTTCAAAAAATAGTGAACATAATAAGGAAAGTTGGGGTCTTCAAAACCTGGAGACTGACTGACGTACACTTCCTCCTCGAAATCACCATTCAGAAAGGAACTTTTGGCATCCATTTGATGGACTTTGAAATTGGCATGGGCTGCATAGGCTAGAAAAATTTTGATTGCTTCAAGTCTTGCAAGTGGAGCAAATGTTTCATCAAAATATATTCATTCTTGTTGACAATAGCCCTTAGCAACCAATCTAACTTTGTTTCTTATGACTATATTTTCTCATCCATCTTTTTTCTAAATACCCATTTGGTGTCAATAGAATTCTATCATTTAGGTTTGGCTACCAGCGGATGTTGCACTTTGTCTTACAACGGATGCAGTATCTTGTATTTCAACGAATGCTGCATTTTTTCTTTCAAATGATACAGCACTATGTGCATCAACTGATGTTCCTTTATTTGAAGATAACTTTGAATATTCTTTTGTCATTATATCTAGATCATTTTTATCATCACTATCATCATATTATATCTCAACATTATTAAATTTGAAACTTTCATGGAGACCTTGCTGTTCCTTCATTTGAAGATAACTTTGAATATTCTTTTGTCATTATATCTAGATCATTTTTATCATCACTATCATCATAATATATCTCAACATTATTAAATTTGAAACTTTCATGGAGACCTTGGTCTGTCAGTCCTTCAATCTTTTTTATCATCAAATACAACATGTACATATTAAAATTCAATAACAATATTGGTTCTCAGATTATAAGCTCTATATGCTTTTCCAATAGTATATCCAACAAAGATACCTTTATCGGGTTTGATATCAAACTTTCCATGGTGATCAGTTTAATTCCTTAGAATATAACTCTTACATCCAAAGATATGAAGAAAGTTCAGTGTTGGCTTCCTATTCATGAACACTTAATAAGGAGTCATGCATTTGTCTTGATTAATCAAAGAAAGATTCTGAGTGTAGCATGGAATATTTACAGCCTCATCCTAAAAATTAGTTGGTAACTTTTATTCTTCTATCCTTGTTCTAGTTGCTTCAATCAATAATCTATTCTTTCTCTCAACCAACCACTCCATTTTGTTGTGTCGTCCTTGCCCTTCACAACTCATGCATGATTCCATTTTCTTCACAGAATAACCTCATGGTTGAATTTTTGAATTCAGGTTCTTCAGAAAGTCTTAACTTTTCCGGCCATTCAGATTCACCTACTGCCCACTCTGGTTGACCAACATGACATGTATGATATTGTATTTTATGGAAATCATCATTCAGTTTCCTATTACCATGATTGTACTTCAGTGCACATTGTATCTTATACTATTATGAATGTCATATTCACTCATAGAGTATATGACATGAAACTCAGCATTATGTATGTTTGTGAGGAAGTCTTCTTCTGGCTGACCTATAAGGTGAGGTTAACTGCAACACATCATAAACAATTCATCCTAGTAGGCTCAATTAGGTCTAGAAAATAAACTTTAAAACCCACACAAAAAATAAAACTATCTTGAACAAACATCATAATTTATAATAAAATACTCAATGATTATTTTCATGTATCTAAATAAAAATAAATTAAAACAAAGTGATTTCAAGATTTATTATAATTTAGTTACTCTAAAGATCCTAAAATATTAGATCAAGATAAAATATTTTTCACTATTTTACAAGACATACTCATCAAATGTATTTTATAATTTATTAAAAGTTCAATCTACTTTTAAGTTACTTTGTGATAATATTATATAGTTTAACCATTTTTGCACCACACAACAAGTGTGCCGAAGTTTAGATATGGTATATAGAAGATTAATAAATAAATGGGTTTCTAAACAAAAGCTAAAGTGAGAGAAATTAGTAAACCACCTAATACCCATCAAAGTGTTAATGTGGGTTAAAGTTATATTATTATTGTTCATGTGGTAACTTTATATTATTTATAACAGATAAATATTTTATATATAGTAATTATTATATGGCAGTATGTGTCAATTAATTGGAGGATTTTCTACGTTGTTTACCATTTTTTACCAAATTTGTAACAAAATTTTATGGGTAAAAAATCAACTAAGATAGAATTTTTATTACACCATATTAGATAGAAAAGAACATAAAAAAATTCACACAAGTATCTAGTAGAAAATCACAAAGTAGTTTAAACATACACCCAAGATGAGTACCTTTTTTTCTTCCTTTTCTGTCTTGCTCATTGAACAAATTTATGTTCATGGTACTTATAAAGGTATAGTTTTGGGAGAAACTATTTCATAGTTTTTACTCTGATACTCATATTATTGGTGGCTAGTATATATAATCATGAAATGATGTTACATTTTGGTAACTTATATTTAGGATTACATTTTAGTATTGTAGGTGGCCTTACTTTTAATATAAAATTATATAAAATTTGGCTTTATTACTTTAATTTGGCTTTATTACAATATCTTACATAATGATAATATATAATATGTTAAATAATGATAACATATGTGACTAGTTACTTTTTATGTAATATATAAAATTTACTAATGATTATGATATTATTTCCCGTCTAACTTTACTTATCATAGTAAATATAACTTTGAGTATTTGAAGTAAGGTTTTAACAAATTTAACTAATGCAAAATTTGTTGTTTAAGGTAAGAGTAATATGAAGTCGGGTGAAGTAGTACTACATCTTTCACAAATGATAAAAATCATAGTAGTAATAATAAATGAATAAAAATAATAATAGTAATAATATTATCTTTAATGAAATTTTTTAAAGTTGGTAGATTAGTGAAAAACTTGAAATTTTTTTTCAACTAATGTAATATGAATAATATATATCAAATTAGGTTGGAGTCTCCAATTTGAATTTGTAAATATTAGTATTTATGTTTTCATTGATAAATGTTCCTATTCAATATTTTGACACAAGAGAAAATACTTAGAAACATTTTAAAAAATAATCTTAAGACAACTTTAGTTTTTTGAAGATATATAATATTTTTCTATTCTAATTTTAGAGTAGTGAAACTATTTGGCTTAACTTAAAATATATCATTTAGATATGTAAAAATATATTTAACTATACTTAAATTAGAATAGTTAAGAATACTTGCAGAATAATAAGGTTAATGATATTTTCATCCTTAACATTTAGGCACACTCATGATAACATAACTATTCTATGTCTAATTTTATTCCACTAATCCTTTAGTGGTTGCCTCTGCTATTGCTACAAAACTGATATTTTGTACCATTTTATTTCACTCTTATCCAACGGACTCAGCGTTTAAAAGTCTATGTCTACCCATAAATATCCTACACACAAATGAGAAATTTAAATACAAGAATTTCAAATCATGTTAGCACATAACTCACTTTGCACCTAACGATAAACTTGGTTCTTCACATGATGGTTATGTTATGTGTGTTTAAATTTTAAAATTATTTCAAAATAGGACTTTCATTGACTCATATATATTTGTAGAATAAACTATCTTTCAATATAAAAAAATTCAGGTTTTGAAAGTATATTTAATGAAAGTGGAATAATTTTTAAGTCTAAACAAGTTCATGTCGAGAACAAACCATGGACTTATTGTTAAAAAATATGAATATTTCAATTAATAACAATATTAAATAATTATTCCATATAATGATAAACTTTTAAAATCTAATTTTTTTAGTACTTTAGTTGGCTTCATTATGAATAATCACATTTTGTTTAACTAGTTCTAAAGAAAATTAATTGTTTAAATGAATGCATTAACTAATTAAACAAAAATTAATTAACTAAAAAAGTTATAAATAATTAAATCAAATTTGGATTAACGAAAATTATTTTTTGGTATTAAATTATTTACGTTAATTATTTAAAATAATTAATTGAATAAATTTTTAAATAAAAAATATTTTTGGAATAAAATAATATAACTTTGATTTTTTTTAAAATTAAATCATAGAAACAGTTTTTGGATTTAGTGTTATCTTCAACCTTGGATCAAAATGAAGGGTTTGGGGATGACCTTGGCATAGCTGCCAAGAACATTGCCCTAAACTCCACAATCCAAAAAATATTATAGAATCCCATCTTTTTTAAAAGCCTGGTTGGCTCAAAATAAACCTAGAATGTGCGGGTTATATAGGTTCTTCAGCTAAAACCATTTCCAACAACTCTGAAACTCTTATACATCACATAAAATCATCAACACTCGATTTACGATTAAACAATCGAGCCTAACAACGATTTTCGGAGCAAAATATGAATTCACTAGATTTTAAACAAAAAACAATGATATAGATATCAAATATAAGCTAAGGATGCACATAATCTAATACTATAATCAATATTAACAACTAATACATTGATTATACCAATTTTCGCATTCAAAGAATTACAAAATATATATGAATAGACTTTAATCCAACGGTGTATCATTTTAAAAAAACAAGGTGAATCTATTAATAACATAAAAAAACGTCAACAAACAATCATGAAAGATTAACCCAAGTTGACCCAAAATGAAAAACATCAATTTTGAGAATTACTCGACCCTATGCAATAATTCTCGGGGCTACTCCAATACTCAGGTGAACAGGATGGACGTGGATAAAGCTTTCATTTATGGTGATGGTTGAGCTAAAACCGTCGGGGTCTCAACTTTCATAGTAGTGAACGGGAAGATGAGGGGTGTGGTTATAGCCATTTCAACCATTGTTAAATTTATTAAAAGTTTGATTTTAATTCCAATTCTATACCCTTTCCACATACATCGCGAAATGCTATATCTAATTTCTGTTAGCGTTTGACGATCAAAATGAAATTTTTAGATCTGGTCAATCATATTGATCTCTAATTTAGGGCTCATGACTTTATATGTAATTAGGTTTGAGTTTGGGAGATTTTGTTGAGTATTAAAATCTCCTATCTTCCTCACGATGCCTACATACCTATATATATAAAACCTCAATCCCACATAGTTATATTTTACGATTTACATCGCCTCGTCCAATACTTAAGGGCAATGCACCTTTTTTAGATAATAACTCTTGATGACATAATATACTAATTCGATTATGACATATGGTTGTGGTGGTGGAATAAGCTGGAATTCATTGGATATTGGTTTGAGATCCCATAAGTCGAGCCTCTTAAGCTAATACTCATTGGGATGAGCGTTCTGGGCCGGAGCTTTCATAGTTAAGGCTCATTGAGGCAAACTTTATATATTGACACTTATTGGGTTGAGTCTGCATGCTCAACATCTAAACAAGCTATGAATATGTGTCCATATCTTCATTGCACCCAGGTTCATTTCATTGATAATATCCGATCATGGACTTTATAGAAGTTCATGAGCCTTTACCCGCAACAAAAGCTAAATCTGGCCAGGATTCTATAAGCCTAAAGAGTACGGGCAGTTACTTGGACGAACATATTGCGTCTACAACAGTGTGGCAACCAAATGGTACTACTACATCCTTCTCATACCAGAGTTCAAGTAAGGTACCTAGAGAATATATGTATATAAAACAAAAATATAAAACATATGGGTTTATTAAACATTCATGAAAACCCCACCAAATGCAACACAGCTAATATGGTAAAAAGCTTGTAAAAAAGGTTAGTCTCTATACCAAGTTTTAAATTCGCCATGATAAAATTAGTGGATAAGTTTTAAATCAGCTAAAAATAAGAGAAACATTTACGCGATCGTAATTCAATGCATGTGAAAGTTGATTTCACATACATCCAAAATCTATGAAGAAAATAAACAAAATTCAAAACTAGAGCTATGTTATATTAAATATTTTATTCAATATTAATTAATAACTAATACTCTCCATTGAGCGCAATGAGATAACTCAATTCGTAATAGTTTATCGTTTGCCATTCTCTTTGAATCTTATTCACCCCGAGATTTGTCATAACATATACCTGCTTGTAACAATGGGAAACTAATTATTATTAAAAAAGATAAAACTCTCTTGGTTCCCAAAAGATTATCATACTTTCTATTTTTGAATATTTCAAAAAAAAATACATTGATCGTCTATTTTTAATATTATAAAAGGCACATTCACCAAATACTTACGATATCATATATTAGTTGCACATGTCAAGATAATTAAACTAAATTGAAGTACAAAAATGAATAAATGAACATCGTTGCATCTTAATTAAAGAAATAGCGATCATGCAAATTTGCACTTAATATGAAAATATGGCACCTTTCCCTCACACGCATAATATTTCTATAATTTCTAGAATACAAAAGTGATATGGAGATTGAAAAACTAATATTAAATTATTAGATTATAAATTTCTCATCTTACTTTTATGTACAACCCAACATTGTTTACATTTGCAGAATTATTTATAATATCCCTAATTTACGTAAAATCAATATACATCTTTTTCAACATATGTCTACACTTTATACGAGGAGCTTGTTAGTCAGTACGGAAACTCATTGCTATGTAACTTACAAAACCTCAAATTTAGATATTTATTTACCGGACATGGGTGCTCGGCCATTAGCACCGATCTTCTTCCTTGTGTTTATCTAGAGGAACAAGCATTTACTAGTTTTATGCATTAAATTCTTTAGGCAGATTTTTGTTGGTTTCGGTATTTATTGTTTCTTGTTTCAAATGCTTTATGGTGATAAAATGTTTGCTTTTGATATTTATCGTGTTCATCTTATCACATTTAAGAGTTCCAAGAACATTTTCTATCTCGTATAGGTTAAACTTGATATATTCGTGTAAATTTTCTACGAGGCTTCAAGGAGAAAGAATTGAAGCAGATATAATTTCATCCCAATATTATTCTGGATATGTTATATGTGCTGGTAATGGTAATGCTAATCACTAATCAATAAAAGTAACTGTTATTAAGATTGCACATTTTCTTCTATCCTAGTGTATTTTCCTTTTTTATCTTTTAATAGATTTGTAGCTAAGTACTCGTAGCAATAAGTGATCCCGGAACACGATGCCTAGTATTCGGTTTTGTTGTCAAAGTTGGGAATATATGAAAGTGGTTGAGCTACGGTGGAAACGTGGAGGGGTTTAACACTAACAAGAATTCACAATACAGCTAAACAACACAACAAGCCAAACTATACTACCCAACTCTTGGATTAAAGGATTAGCTAATAATGATAAGATAAAGAAGATATAAATTTAAATTGCAAACCATGAGTGTAGGAATTTAAGTATAAAATACAACTCGAAAAATTCTTTTGGAATCTGGATGAATTCATCCACTCCTTGTTGCAATCTCCCTCTCAAGTTGCTTCTATCCGTTCTCTGAAGTATACAGCTAACTTTTTTTCCATACTATATTATGTTCTAATATTCTATATGCAATATGTAAGATCTAATTTATAATAAAGAGATTTTCATATCTTTCCCAAATTAAATTGGACTTGAATGTAAATTTCATTACTTGGATTTTTGATGTGCCAATTTATTGATGTGTATTTTTAGAAGTTCATTTCGTTCTCTGAGAGGGACTGATATTGACACCAATTTTAAGTATTTTATCTCTTACAGTTCAGAAGTATGGAAAATAATTTTGTATGTGTTTTAGCTATCCACTAATTTAATCTAATAAATAAATAAAAAATATATAATATATATGAGTGAAATAATCCAAGAATGAGGGTTCCTCAATGGTTATCTTCAATGTATAATTTGTGTCTCATATTTTATTAAAACAATCCTTTTAATGTTTATAAAATCATTTCTGAAGGTAGATTATAGTGCATGTAATTATCATTTTAATGTTTATAAAATCCTATCCTAAGGTAGATAATAGTGCATGCAATTTAAGTTTTGAACGATAATTACGATAATTTTATGTATTATTTTGAAAAAATAAAAATAC
Organism: Apium graveolens; assembly: GCF_009905375.1. Lineage (NCBI taxonomy): Eukaryota > Viridiplantae > Streptophyta > Magnoliopsida > Apiales > Apiaceae > Apium > Apium graveolens. The sequence continues at coordinate 288,741,296 of NC_133652.1, read as the reverse complement.
TTTTAACAGAGAGTTAGATATTTTTTCTAATGATACTAGTTTTAAAATTTATTTAATTATATAATATGTGTAATTTGCAGTCAAAGTTTAAATAATTTGACTGTAGACTAGTCAAAACATGACACATAATATGAGATAGAGGGAGTATGCAACACGTAAATTCAAGATATTAGAACCCAGTCAACATTCAAAATCTAAGGGTTCTTCCTAGATGTGCATGAAAGATTTCTAGAGTTTAGGAAGCTAGTTTTAATTTTTAGGACTCTAGAAACAGTCTCAAGGAGTTGAAGGTAGTTTATTGATCCTAGAAAGAGTTTCTTGGCGCTAAGATGTGTTTATGCTGTAAAGTTTTTACCATTTAATTTTGCTAAAACTTCTAAAAGTTGTTCACCATACCCTGATTTGGTGTTACTATTTAAACGACTTCATTAATATGGAAATTTTATAATATATTATACTATCAAAAGAACTTAGTTTCGAGTCAACATTAAGTATTACCTATATCACGGAAATTGGAGATCGAAGAGTAGAGTTGATAGAAAAAAGAATAATTATTGATAATAGAGAAGTGTTAATCCCAAACAATCTAAGAGTTGAATTAGAGAAGGGGGGTTGAATGTAATTCTTGGTTTCTTCACAATTTTAAGAACTTCTCACAAATATAAATATAACAGTGTTAAATATGCAAAAGTGCGGAATGAAAAATAACAAACTATTCAAACACAAAGTAATTAAACACAAGGATTACAAACTTTCTGGTGGATTAAACTTATCTACCGGAGATATATATATTTCGAGAACTCTGTGATACGAAGATTGTACACAGCTGCTTACAAGTAGAATCACAAATAACAGAGAAATTCTTCACAGATACAACATTTTCTATTTCTCTAGTTTATTACTGAATTTACTACTAGCTACTCGTGGTTTATACATTACCAAGTTACAAGTGAATAAGACAAACTAATAAAATAAAATGTGTCTTTGTCTAATCACATGCTTCTTCATTTATCCATCCGGTATATTTGATTTTCTTCAAGTAAGCATGAAAATGGAAATGTTTCTTTGTTTACTAAAACCTGTAGATAGGATGCCACATTCCATTTTTATGCAATCAACCCATATGACTGTCAAGTCACTAATAATTGTTTTTTGAATTTGATCATCCGTTAGAACTCTATTGGATCATCCGTTGAGACCTTGTTGAATCATCCGTTGAGAGTCTGGTTGATCATCCGTTGAAAATCCAGTTGATCATCCGGTGAAACCTTGTGGAACATCCGTTAAGAGTATCTTCATGGCAGTTCAGTCTATTTCACTTATAAAATATTACAAGGCATCCAATATTTACAATTAGCCAACCTATCTTGCATATTAATCTAGTAGTCAACAAGACTTAGAATATCCTACAACGTATAGTTCTCTAAGGCATTACAGTATGCATGAATGTGTTACAAAACTTATTAAAAACATAAGCTACTCTCTCAACGGATGACATAGTAGATTATCCATTGAGAGCTATAAAATACATTTAATTAAAACTACTAAGGTGTTTTGATTAGCTTATCATCAAGCCTACAACATATTTCTAACAATGTCCCCCAATTTATGTCTACTGGGAATGTAGGCATAAATTTAGAGGGACTTGATGATAACAAAACACCTCTTTACATACAGATTATTCAACAGTAGATAAAACTTACAAGTGCTGCAAGTTTATTGAAAATTGTACAAAAGAAGGTTCATAGAAAATCTCACAAGCCATTTCAGGGTGCTCTTTTAAACTGAGCAAGTTAATATTTTCTTCTTGAATATCTAGTCCTCTTTCCCAGTTCTTTATAATTCTCATCAATCTGGTGTTGAAGTTGTCTATAGAACTCAGATTCATCTTCATTTGATTGATCTAGCATCTTCTGTATTTCCATGAGAGTTTCATTGCTTAATATCTTTAGTTGATCATCTAATCTGAAAAATCTTCTTATGTTCTTTTTATCCTTGAACTCCATTAACCAGTATGGCTTCAAATGCACTATATTCCCATTGTAAGGAATGGTGAAGACTATTGGGAGTGCATTTGGCTCTCTCCAGCTCTGTCTTATTCTTTCAATCCGATTGAGTATCTCCTTCTTGGCAACAATGTTAAAGCTAAGATTTTCTTGATTAAGGAGAATATCTTCACTAAGACGGAGTAGCCTTCATTGAGAATCTTGTGAAGAGACCAAGTAAACTCCTTTCCACCCTTGTATCTGAACACACGTCTTTTTGGGAACCTGTTGTGGGCATTAATTGCTCTCACTTTATCTAGCTCATCCAGATAGAGATTGATATCTGAAAACTCCTTTATATCACAGATAAATAGTTGATCTCCTTTGTTGACATTAGGTTTGGGTTTGGATAGATTTTTGGATTTAAATGGAAATGGCTAGACTGGATTTCTTGGTTTGGACTTTCTTCTTTTGGCTGAGGTAGATGGAATTGGGAGGTTAAGATCAGTAATTGGTAGGCTTTCCCAGTCTATTGGTTCGTCCTTAGGAATTATTAGTTCACCATGGAAATTCACATCAGAATAAACCTTAAATTCTGCTTGCTCCATTGTGGGCAAGGTTGGTTGATTTGAAATAGTAGACTGGGTAGGCTGAGGTTCATCTTCTTTCTCTTCTTCTAAAAAATCCAGCTTCCTTTTGGCTATTTCTTTTCTTATCCTTTTTTTCCAATTTTCTTTTTTGGTTCCTCCAAATTCTCAGTTTTAGTGATAGTGGTAGGTTTATCAGCTTCCTATTTGGTAGCAACCTTTTCGGCCTTTTTCTTAGCTTCTAAAGTAGCCTGCTTTTTCTGATTTATAAGTCTCGGCTTTGCTTTTGTTTTAGCTTCTGCAAATTGTGGATGTCCAGTCATCACACAAATTTCTTTTGCATGTATGTAGACTTTCGTTATCTCTTGGATATTTGATGTGAGCAATAGAATGACCAAGTAATTTCTTTTCATCTAGCTGAGGAGTTGTATAGACTAGATCCAAAGGATTCTTGGTAGAATGTTTTGATAAATGCTTCTTGGGCTTCAAAATCACATTGGCCTTTGAATGTCTTCTAGCAGAGGTTTAACCTCTCTCAATGTTCCTCAAGCTCATTTCACTAATAGGAATTTGTCTCAGTTGAGTGAAGTGTATCACAGATTTTTCTTACTTTGCAACTGGACCAAAAACCTTTTTAATCTTCTCATCCATTTGCTTCATTTATTCATTCAGCCTGAGCTCAGCTGCTGCAATATTGATCAAATCAATGCCATCTAGAACTGGTGGCTTTGAGAAAGTAATGGCTGGAACAATTACTTTCCTGACTTGAATTTGCACATCTTTCTCCCCCTCACTAACTTAAGTAATTGCATCTTTCTCCCCATTTTTGTTATCATCAAGTTGTGCAGGGTTGGAAGTCTGAACAACCACCAATTTTTGTAGTAATTGAGTTTGAGTTAGTTGGTTGGAAAGGATTTGAGGAACTGAGTCTTCAACTTTAGACAGTCTTGAACCCAGATTCTCAACCTTTTTATTCAAGTCATACTTTTTCCTGAGATTTTGATTGAAACTGGTCATTGTTGTATCAGGAAGTTTAGCATCAAGTTTCATATAGAGATCCTCCTTGACTTGATCCAAACCGTATTTCAGTACATCTATAGTTTGATGATGTTGAAGAGCTTGAATTTTATATAACTGTAGAGACTCCAGATGGGTTTGCAGAAGTTTTTTGGTGCTGGTATTGTTGGTGGCTTGAATAACATCTTGAGTTTCATGAACTAGTTTGAACAAGATTGACTTGAAATGATGAAGATTGCAATCTTTTGAGAACATCCAATCTGGAGTTTCAGTCTCTCCCCATATGTTCATGCTTATTTCTTCATCATCCTCTTCAAGAAATTAACCACCAAAAGAATCACCAGAGGCTGCAGAATTATACTCAAAATCCTCACCAGTTGTGGAAGAAAGTGAGTTGATTACATCTTTGGCCCTTAGCATGAAAGCTGTTGTATGCACGAAGTTTAATTCTCTCTCAACAGCCTCATTGCCATGTTCAGCTAAAATTTGATAAGCTGGAACAGGATGAGTAAATGCCTCAGCTTCAAAAGAAATAGAGTCTAAAACAACTTGTTATTCTTGCTGAAATAGCTGCTTCATTTCATCCTCATTGGCATCCCGTAACTCACTAACAATGGGCTCTTTTCATTCTTCATTTGTATCTGCTTTTCTCTCATGATCTCTCTTTTCTTGCATCAAGGGCTCCCTTTGGATTCCCACCCTCACACCCTCACCTTCACCATCTAAGGTAGGACTCCTCTCACTCACTCTTGCCATGCTGGAAGAAATAACATGCACTTTTTTCACTCATTCTCTCCTTTTGCCTGAGAGCAACTCATCCTCTCACTCAGTTCACTCCCTTCCCTCAATCCTAGTAGTGATTGAACTACTACTAAGTCATTTGTACTTGTAACCTTTATGGAAATTACAAGTGGTGCAGAGACTTTCAACGGATGAGTGACATCCAACGAAATAGTAGTTGAGAAATTCAACGGATAATTGTTGTTAAGCACATCCGTCGAGAGACAATTACTAGTCGACAGATGAAAAATATCCGTCGAGTGATTAGAAATGATAGAGTTTGGAGTAGAAACTACTATAGAACCTGTCGTGATTGATTTGAGATTATCCATAGATTTCTCAGTATTTTCAGAAAGAAATAGCAAGTGAGCCAACAAATCATTTAATAAGAATTAGGTGCAAATGTCATATTAGTATATTGTGCAGATAAGTTATTTGCAGGCATAACAGTCATTTGTGGTGTGGGCATATTGGGAAATGGGGAATGTGCATATATGGGTGCCGGCATGGCAGATTTGCAATTAACAGACAAGTAATTAACACTACCACACTTAACACAGATTTTTCTAGGTGCATATTTATCAGGTGTGTAGTTGTTATGTTTTTTAATTCTCACTTTCCCATTCTTGTTGCTTTTTCTCTTAGATTCTGCTTTGACCTCCATTTTCTCCAGTCTGTCATTTAGTTGCTCCATTGACAAATGTCCAACATTGACTATTTTGTTCTCCTTAACTTGACTTGATTCTCCTGTAACAAAGTTCTTAAAAACTGATCCATATTTCTTATTGAGTTTAGCTAGATTAGCTTTGCTAACCGGATTTTTCTCACTCGACGAATGTGGTTTTTTGTCTTTCGACGAATAAGTCCTTTTATCTTTAGACAGATAATCTTCATTATCCGTTAAATCCATACCCGTTGAAAGTCCTTCTATCAACTCAGGATCTTGTTTCTCCTTGCTCTTTTTCTAGGCTTCTTCACATAATGACTCTATACCTTGAACTTTAGTAATTTGAGCATGGACATCTCTTTATGATTTCTAAGCCTTGATTACCTTTTGTTCTCTTTCAAGCTGCTTTCTCAAAATCTCCTCTTTCTTCAAAAGATTCAGTCAATTCATCTTTGGCAATCTTGCAGTCTATCTTCAATTTCTTAAACTCAATAAATTGAGTTTCTAACTCAAAATTTATTTCACTTAAAAACAGATTATTCTCTTTAATTTTTGTGTTTTCTTTAGTGAGTGATTTAAGTGTAACACGCAATGATATAACTCTGTGGACATATCATTTATAGCGTCATTACACTCATCCTTAGAAAGTTGTGCTAGATTAGTAGTGATTACCTGATTGCTTAATGAACTGACTTCTGTTTCATCTGATTTGGCCATCAGGGCTAGGTTGACTTGGATGCTCCGAAATTCTTCTTGAAATTTAGCTTGGCAAACCTTCTGGATAGAAAAGCCAGATGTTCATCTATGTCTTCCATTTCATCTTGACTAAGATGATCTTCATGCTTAGCTACCAGCTCTTTTCCTTTGCCTTCACAAACCCTAGAGTTTGGTGCAGATTCCACAGATTCAACCTTTATCTCCTTCACTTTCTCTTGATCAGCTACCAAGGCTATAGATCCTCCCTTCTTCCTTTCTTTCTCTATCTTCTCATCTTGTTCCAACTCAAGCTCATAAGTTTTTAGAATGCCATACAATCTCTCCAAGGTGAATTCCTTGTAATCTTGAGAATTCATGAGAGAAATAGTCATTGACTTCCAATCTTTCGGAAGAGACCTAAGGAATTCCAGGCTTGAATCTTTTGTCTGATAGACTCTTCTATTCAGTTTTAGTGTATTTAGTAGCTTTTGAAATCTACTAAAGATGTCACTTAAAGATTCACTTTCTTCACAATGAAAGTGCTCATACTGCTGGATTAGAACTTGTATCTTGTTTTCCCTCACTTGTTCAGTTCCATCACATATGATTTGTATTGTATCCCAAATGTCCTTGGTAGTTTTACAATTGATGACATTATCAAACATGTCACTGTCAAGGCCATTGAACAGAATGTTCATAGCCTTTTTGTATTTGTGCACTTGTTCTATATCTTCATTTGCCCACTCAGATTGTGGCTTTGGGACACTTTGCTCATTGCCTATAGCACCTTCATTATTTGTAGCAGCTCTCCGTGGAACGTGAGGACCCTTCTTAATACAATCGATATACCTTTCGTCTTGTGAAAGAAGAAATAGGTGCATTTTTACCTTCCAATGGTGATAATTGTCTTTGTCCAAGAAAGGGATCTTCACACCAACGTCCTTCCTTCTCATGTTGTTAGTTGTTGTGATCTTTAAACTCTTAGTATGTTAAGAGCTTGCTCTGATACCAATTGTTAATCCTAAATAATATAACAGTTGAATTACAGAAGGGGGGTTGAATATAATTCTTGGTTTCTTCTCGATTTTAAGAACTTCTCAAAAATATAAATATATCAGTGTTGAATATGCAAAAGTGCGGAATGAAAAATAACAAAGTATTCAAACACTAAGTAATTAAACACAAGGATTAAAAATTTTCTGGTGGATTGAACTTATTCACCAGAGATATATATATTTTGATAACTCTGTGATACAAAAATTGTACACAGTTGTTTACAAGTAGAATCACAAGAAACAGAGAAATTCTTCACAGATACAACATTTTCTATTTCTCTAGTTTATTGTTGAATTTACTGCTAGCTACTCTTGGTTTATATATTACCAAGTTACAAGTGAATAAGACAAACTAATAAAATAAAATGTGTCTTTGTCTAATCATATGCTTCTTCATTTCTCCATCCAGTGGAACATCCATTGAGAGTATCTTCATGGCAGTTAACTTTACTTCACTTATACAAGATTACAAGGCATCCAATATTTACAATTAGCCAACCTATCTTGCATATCAATCTAGTAGTCAACATGACTTAGAAAATCCCACAACTTCTAGTTCTCTAAGCCATTACAGTATGCATGAATGTGTTACAAAACTTATTAAAAATATAATCTACTCTCTCAATGGATGACAAAGTAGATTATCCGTTGAGAGCTATAAAATATACTTAATTAAATCTACTAAGGTGTTTTGGTTAGCTTATCATCAAACCTACAACATATTCCTAACAAGAAGTCTTAGAAGTTTCATTTGGACATCAAATAATATATAGGATTTATAACAAATACTTTTAATGTGGTCAAGTCCGAGTCTACTTTCTATCAAAAAATTAAAATTGATATTCAGTCTCATTTAAATCCTATTAAACCTCAATTAAATCTTGAAAAATAAATTAGCTAGATTAGCTTTTTTCTTAAAAAAATTTAAGATGACAAAATTGATAATATCGCGAGTTTGAAGAAATATTTGATGTAGTGCATATCACTAGAGAAAACTCATCATATAAAGTGTATACATATGTTACAAAAGATGTTACTGATCTTACATAAATTAGAGAGACTATAAAATAATACTGTAAATGAAAATAATGTTGGGTTGCATATTAAAATAAGATGATGGGGAATTTATAATCTAAAATAATAAGTTGAATTTAATATTATTTTTGCAATTGCCAAATGACTTTTACATTCTAGAAAATATAGAAATATTTTGCATGTCATGGAAGAGTACCATATTTTTATATTAAGTGCAAATTTACATGATGACTATTTCTTCAAATATGATGCAGCGATGTCCATATATTCAGTACTTCTATTTAGTTTAATTAGCTTGACATGTGCCGATATAATATGTCATCGTGAGTATTTGGTGAATGTGCCTTTTATAATATTAATAATTATTACTTTTTAGAAATAGAAGATCAATTATTTTTTTAGTAATATCAAAAAATGGAAAGTATGATAATCTTTTGGGAAATAGGGGAGTTTTACTTTTTACCAAATATTTAAGTTATGTGTGTTACAAGTCAATATAAGTTCACACAAATCTCGGGGTGAACACGATTCGAAGAGGACGATAAACGATAAACTATTACCACTTTGTTATCTTATTATGCTCAAGAGAGTATTAGTTAATAATTAATATTGAATAAAATAACTTAATATAACATAATTCTACTTTTAAATTTAGTTTATTTTTGTCTTAAGATTTTGGATTTATGTGTAATCATCTTTGGCATGTGTTGGACATTTATCTTTTCTTGAATTAGGACCCTAAATGTTTTTCTTATTTTTAAGTGATTCAAAAGCTTATCCCCTAATTTCAGTCAGGAGAATTTAAGCTTTGTTACATAGACTAAAAAAATTTACAAGCTTTCTTCCACATTAGTTGTGTTGCATTGAGTAGGTTTTTCATGATTATTTAATAAACCCTCGTTTTTTGCATTATTAGTTGTATATACAAAAATTCTCTAGTTACCCTACTAGAACGGTTATATGAAAAGGATGTAGTAGTACCATTTGGCTGCCCTAGTACTTTAAACACAGTGTGTGCATCGAAGTAACTACTCGTACCCTTGAGGTTTAAAGAAACCTGGTCATTTTTAATCTTTTTAAGGGTAGAGGCTCTTGTACTTCTAGAAAGTTCATAGGTCAGATATTATCAATGAAATGGACGTAGGTGTAATGAAAGATGTTAAGCATGCAGGCTTAGCTCAATTAGTGTCAACATATAAAGCTCGTCCCAATGAGCATCAATTAAGAAAGCTTACCCCAAGAAAGCTCAGCTCGATGAGTACTAGCTTAAGAGGCTCGACCCAAAGAATCTCAGCCCAATATCAAATGAATGCAAGCTTATTCCACTACGATAATCGTATGTCATAATCGAATTAGTATATTATTTTATCAAGAGATATATTTTTAAAGATTTTCCTTGCTCTTAAAATATTGGATGAGGCAATGTAAATCATAAAATATAATTATGTGGGCTTGAGCTTTTATATATAGGTACGTAAGCGCCGTAAGGAAGATAGGATATTTTAATACTCATTTCTCAAGCACAGCGTTAATTACATATAAAGCTATAAACCCTAAATTAAAGGTCAATGCGATTGACCAGATATACAAATTTTGTTTTGAGGCTCGAAGCCTAACAAAAAATTTCTTTAGCATCTGGCGATGTCTGTGGAAAGGGGTATATAATCACCATTAAAATTAAACATTTAATAAATTTAATAATGGTTTAAATGGCTATTATCACACCCCTCATCTTCCCATTCACCGCTATGAAATTTGAGACGCCAACACGTCTTAGCTCAACCATCACCATAAACGAAGTCTTTACCCAAGTCCATTCCGTTCACCTGAGAACTGAAGTTGTCCCGAGAAGTCATGATAATGCAACAGTAAACCTTACCATCATACATGAGAAGCAAAGTATCCACTATGACCGAAATTTTCACGCAAATTGTGACAATTACCAATATCTAATAAAAGAAACACTCTTGAGGGGGAATCATTTGAAAAAAGAGTTCAATCTGGTGCAGGACAGTACGCTCATGCGCAATCGCCAACATCATCGCCCTTGAGATTTTCTAGAATATAAAGATCAAATTTTTGCATGAATGAGCGAATTAGATGAGCAATAGCGATATATTTACCAAGAGCGAGAATGTTCAGAGCAAAAAATAGTGCAAAGGGACTCTCCATCTAGAAATTGCACTTGACGGAGAATTCCACCATAAGTCACATTCACGGAGATGAAGAAAATCTGAAGATTATAACCCTAGGAGAGGAGGAAGAGGAGGTTCACCACCCTGAGATCGGGCATGACCTTATGATGATGGTCGAACGGATGACGATGTTTAAAGGGACGGCGGCGTTGTAAATAGGATAAATGGTGATCGAGTGGATGAAGAAGGTAGAAAATATGATAATCAATATTTTATAGAAATTTGGACAATTTGTAGCATGCAATACTTGTTGGGGGGACCGCTCACTACTCTATGCAATATCTTCTTGTGAGGTATATCTTTGTTGTTGTTCTTATTGTCCCCAAAATGTGATATTATAGTAGCAAGTGTAATTCTATAAAAATGTCACTCAATTAGAAAGGTGATGAGATTGGATGGGCACGACATGACAATGTGTCAAATGTTTGACGTGTACTTAAAGGAAAGTGCTCGAGCATGGTTTTGTACTCTATTTGCGAACTCCATCACTTCATTTGATCAAAGAAGGAGTAAATTTCTGTAACATTTTGATTACAACATATGAACATGAAAAACTGACCATGTCACTTGTTAACACGAAGCAGAGGTCACATGAGTAGCGTGCATAAACTGTTTTAAGCTAGAGTATGAGAGAGTTTCATCCTTAAACAAGTCTCAGGAAATTGACTTCCTATGGTGCTTTTAGTTACATTTAAAGTCATATTGTTTTTAAAAAAAATCATTTTTTAGCAAAATATAAAAATATATTTTATAATATCACATAATATTAATTAATAATCATATTTTTATAAAAGATATCAACAAATTATATATATGTACTACATAAGATCATTTTTTTGCATACATGGATTTTCAAATTTTTCAATGTGCATTCGAATATTAAAAACATTTTTAAAAAATTTAGTATTTATATAACTAGTGTTAATTTGAGTATGTCTAGAAACATAACATCATTTCCGTAAAATTTTCGTGTTCTCGAGAATTGTTTAACCACAAAAATTTAATGACTTACCCAATTGAATAATTAGTAACCTAGTTCTCGACAAATGAGCAAAATTACAAGTACTAGTTAGTATCCTATGATAATTTTAGACTAAATTGCACTATACATACATGTAGTTTAAATTGTGCGTGTTAGTAGCTAAAATTTTATTCGAGCCAATTTAATGTCTAATTGTTTATATTCTTAACGGTGTAGTGGCTCTGTATCAATCATGTTAGTTAGTCAACTTGTAACTTATAACGGGAGAGTGGGGTAAAATGGGCAAACCAACTTCCAACGGTTATATTATGTATATGAACTCTGTTTTGCAAAATTTTATTAATGAGCCAATATCATCATTGAGAGTGTGTATGAGTCCCAATTAAAAAGAAATGGAATCAGCATAGCAAACCCTAACCAAAATCAATTTTTACCTAAGAAAATTATTGAGCATGTCTCTTCTTCTATATATAATAGGAGAACAATGAAATAAAATTAATGAGATTTTTTATTCTTAGTAAAATCTCAATTTTGTCCTTCTACATTTTATTCATGCAATGAATTGACTAACTTACCTCTGTAAGTAATATTTATATAAAAAATGTTATCTTTGGAATTTTAACTTTGTCTTTACATTCACATGTACATCTTCTTACCACTACATTACATTGTTACTTGTGTTTTTTAATCAAACACATAATATATGAGTGTCTTAAATAGTGACAATTTATTTATAGATTTACTCGTGTGTGTTTATTATAATAAAAAGATATTCTTAAAGGGAATCGAACATGAGTATACTTACTCACTGGTATATCCTTATACCAATACACCAAATTATCGCTTTGTTCTATTTATCATACATTTAATATGTGAGTGTCGATACTATGATATTTATTCAACTTTGAATAAAATTATTTAATTATTTATGAAGTTAATTTTAATAAATTAAATTTAAGTATAAGTTTAAACACAGAGGGGGCACTGGGGAGCGTAGGGTGAGGCACGACAAAGGACCCCCAAAGATATAGGGCCCCTAAATTTTAATATTGTATATGTATTTACGTACGACTACGTGGAAAAAAAACTAAATAGATTTGTTTCAATGGTAATTGAAACTTAATTTTCAAATGAAACTGACATCGAAAGTGTTTTACATGAAATTGATACAAAATATGTGAGTAGATTATCTCTTTTTAAGTGAATTTTTTTGAATGTATTTCTTATTTACAATGTATATTAAAGTCCATTTTTTGTTAAAATTTATCTCATTTTACATTTTTATTGATATTTAAATTAAGGCCCTCTTTAAAAATTTCGTACATGGGCCCTATTTTTTCCTCTCTTTTTAAGGAATTTTTTGGAAGATATATCTTATTTTTAATGTATTTTGATAGTTAATTTTTTCGAAATTTTATCATTTTGCATTTATATTAAAATATAAATTAAGACTAATTTATTTTAATTTTGCATACGGTCCCCCATAAGTTTGTCCCGATCCTGCTCAAACATATTATATTAAAAAATTATTACCTTATTTATTAATCATTTTTATGTTTAAAAATATATTTTAAACCCATTTTTATATAAACTGAATTTTACAAATTCCTTAATTTTTTAAAAACATTTACTCATAGTAAAGGCACATACACACACATATATAGGGAAATGATCAAATGGAAACTCATAGTGAAATAGAAACTAGAAACTAATCTAATCCATTAGATCAATCTAATGTAATGGTCCCCCTAAAAGCACCACACCCAACTAATCAACACGCTCCCACACACAATTTCGGCTTTTCCCATTCGTTTTAAATTTAATTTTTCCCGTCAAACGATATTTTTTTAAAATTCGACTTTACTGTATTTTTCTTCATCTTTCAACGATCGATTTGTATACCATATGTGTTATATTTCGAAGTAATTTAAAAGAAAAATTTATGGTTTCTTGTTTCTATTCTAATATTTGTTTTTATTAGAGTAGCCCCTTATATATATATATAAGATAACGCTCAAATATAAATATATATAGGTCTCTGTGTACTTTAGTTTAATTTGAAATCATAATTTGACCAAATTTTTTTCAAAAAATACTAGAAATACTTCAGTTTCATTTGAATTCGAAATCTGGCCCATTTAAAATAAATAAACATCATTTGGCTATCTGAACTTATTCACAACATAGGTTTAGTCAATTTATATTAGAGGTTCGACGAATACATCTTATAAATATGACAAAATGCTCTTTATTTCTTATATCAAAAAAGTGTGTTTGACATTTTTAAAAAGACCAATTTAATAACTAACGTGTATCATTTGAAGATTGTTAAATACACGTCATTTTCATGAATATAAGAGCCATATACTAATACTTTAGTGCGAGATAATTGGAGTTGGAAGGAGACAATGTTAATTCTAAATATGACAAGTTCCAATTACCTTATACGCATAAATATCAGATCTACACAAATTACCATTAGTATCGAGATATCTTAAACTCAAATATCACTTGTACCCAAAATATATATCTTTACCAGAATTATTAAAATCTAAAAAGAAAAAAATTGTAAACACTATACAATATTTTATCACTCAAGGGTCTAAACAATTATTGAGTATAAGCAGCTTCAAATGATATTTTTCATACACTTCAAATAAATTATGAAAGACAATATATTTTATTTTCTAACAAAATCCGTGCTTGAAATTCGAAAATTAAACATTCTACATGACGAAACATTGTTAGAAAATGCACATTTCAAATCATTGAATCATCCTATTACAGCTAAAGGTTTGGCTCAAACATTCTTTGAGCAAATTTATAGACTACATGGTCTTCCACAGTCGATAGTAAGTGACAGGGATAGTCTCTTTTTAAGTGAGTTTTGGCTAAATCTATTCAAGATATCAGGAACCAGACTTTGCCTCAGCAGTTCATATCACCCTCAATCTGATGGGTGTACAGAAAGAATTAATCAGTGTTTGGAGCAGTACTTGAGGAGTATGACCAGTGAGACTCCAAAGAATTGGGCTACATGGTTGGTGGCTGCTGAATGGTGGTATAACACCACTTTTCATACCACTTTGAATACCTCTCCTTACTAGGTGGTTTATGGAGTGAGACGAAGATATATAGCCTTAGTGGATAGGGTTCACACTAATCTTTCTTCCTTAGAAGACATGTTGATTGACAAGCAGCAACATCGGACCTTTTTGAAAGAATTACTCGAGAAGGCTCAGCTTAGGATGAAAAGTTTTGCTGATAACAAGAGGTCTGAGAGAGTATTTAAAGTAGGAGACTTGGTTTATTTGAAATTGATACCTTATAGACAGGTTAATGTGGCAATCAGAAAGAATTTTAAGCTGTCTGCAAGGTATTTCGGTAAATATAAAATACTGGAGAAGATAGGTGGAGTTGCTTACAGATTGGATCTGCCAGAAACTTCAAGAGTACACCATGTCTTTCATGTGTCTCAGTTAAAGAAAGCAGTGGGCAAGGCCAAAGCTCTCCGGAAGCTACCTCGGGTCAATGAACAAGGGGTATTTGATCTTAGTCCTCTAAGAAGCTTGGATAACAGAAGTATTGTAAAGGATCACAAGGTGGTGCATCAAGCTTTGATGCAGTGGAAGGGGTGCAGTATTGATGAATCAACATGGGAGGATGAGGATCTCTTGAAGCTCAACTTTCCAAAATTTATTTCAACATGAGGACATGTTGATCTTGAAGGAGGGAAGATTGTCGGGAATAGGCAGTTATGCATATTACTAGTAGTAGTAATTGTTACTAAGTGTACTATGGTCTTTCTGTATGACCTGCATAGTATAAATAGTATGGAGGACTTGTAATTCTGTTATGTTGAATCTATAATCAGGAAATGGTAATGTTTTCCACCAATTCCTTTGTCTCTATAATTTCTGTACTTTCTCTCTTTGTAATTGATTTCTGCATCTCTCTATGGTTTCTCTTTCTCTAGAAACTATCATTCTTATGCTAATCTCCTATATTCTAGCTTAAATCTCTTAGATTACTACTTGTTTTCTTGTTCTCTATAATCAAAAACACCAAAAATATAAAATTTCAGAAAATACAAGTCAGAAAACTCAGTTCCTGACAAAAAACTTCATTTCTGAAGATATTAGAAGAATAAAAATCTAAGGGTTCTTCCTTGATGTGCATAAAAGATCTCTAGAGTCTACGAAGCTAGATTCAATTTCTAGGACTCTGGAAACAGTCTCAAGGAGTTGAAGGTAGTTTATTGACCCTAGAAAGAGTTTCTTTGGGCTAACATGTGTTTACGCATTAAAAATTTTACCCATCTAATTTTGCTATAACTTGTGATACTTGATCATCATACTCAGTTTTCGTGTTACTATTTAAATGACTTCATTAATAGGGAATTTCCTGACCATACTAAACCTATTTGGTAGCAATATATGAGAAATATTTAAACAATCTAGTAACTAATGTAGTTCGATCACAAGTTTTGTTAAAACCACCACAAATAAACAAATTCAATTTAAACTAACGGTAAATTGTATAACAATCTCTTATTTACAAAGCTTACGCAAAAAAAATTGTAGGCCATCAATGTACTCGTGCAGGTAACAAGTCAACTAATTATATCGTGATAGAAATTTATGCTTACACACTTACCACCCACCCCCTACCCCCAAAAAAATCGGGAATTTATTTGTCTTACTACTTAGTAATTGTAGTGTTTTTTCCATCTATATATCTAAATAACCAAATCAGACCCTCCTTATTGCCCCTCTTTAATCGATCATCACACTGCCGCCAGTAGTTGCTATCAAATTATTATATTTACAAAAAAAATTAAGTAAATCAATCTATAAAAATAGTAATTTCAAAAAAAAATTGTTGATAATATCTACATGTGTGAAGAAGGATCCGGGTTGCCATTTTACAAAACATGTTATATTTTCTTTTAACTGACTATACTTTTGCCAAAAATAGTTTACTACAAAACCTTCTTTAGAAAAATCAGAAATTTGTACTATGAAGGCTCTTCTTTCTAAATTAGAAACTTTTTAACCTAACCCAAATATTCTAAGCAGACATATAGTATATTTATATTTTGTCTGAGTCCTCTAATATTTGTTTTGTTTGACTTTTGCGCACATATTTATAATTTTTTACTTTAAAATTAATTTATCCTCATCTGACTTGGTCATATAAAATTAATCTGCTACTTGCTTACTTTACACAAACACAACCTAGTGTTGAAAGACAAACGCGTTCACAAAGTGGTTCTTACAATGCTTGTGAAGGAATTTACTTGTTAAAATAAATTTGAATTATCTTATTATCGTGTTATATATAGATGTTCAAAATAAATATTGTTTAAGTGGCACAATGTTTGTTAATGCACAAAGAAGTACTTTTAACTGAATTATTGTTATTCCCAGTGGACTAACAATGAGATTTACAGAAGGGGGGTTGAATGTAAATCTCAAAACTTTTTCAAGTTTTGAGCAGTTTCTAAGGCTAAGTGTTTGAGTGATCAAATGTGTGTGAATTGCCTGAAGCTAATGCAGACAAATATATATTCAAACACAAATGAAATGAACACAAAGAACTTAAAAACTTTTCTGGTGGATTTGTTGTTCCACCAGAGATGTGTTATTTCAGAAAATCTGTGATTCAAAAATTAAATCACAGCTGCTTCCTAGTACAAACCAGATGATTTTCTCTTTTGATATTTCTAAACAGCTCAGGAAAATTCACATCTAATTACTAGCTGCTACTTAGTTTATATATCACCAAGTTTACAAGTGAAGACAAAACTGTAAAATATAATTAAAAAGCTTCTTCACTTGTTTCTTCTTCACTTCTCTATCTAATGCAGTTTAGGATAATCTGTAGATCTTTGAATACTTCCTTGTTTGCATCAGAATGGAAATGCTGCATTTTCTTGATTTCTCCAAGAGGCTTCCACATTCCAGTATGTCTCTGTCAACCCATGTGCCTCTGTCAGCTTGTGAATTATCACTATCAACTGCTAATGAACTAAGCATCTGTTGAAGGCTTCATCCGTTGATGCCTTATCCGTTGAGCCTTTATCCGTTGATGCATTATCAGTTAAAGTCTTTATCCGTTGAAGCACTTATCCGTTGATGGATATTATCCGTTGAAGCATTTAGAGACATCCGTTGAAGCTTTTTTTCTTATCCGTTGAAGGTCTTCAATATCCGTTGACACTTCTTCACTTATACAAAATTACAAGGCGTGAAATATTTACAATTAGCCCTCCTATTTGTACATCCATTAGTAGTCAACATGACTGATTGTTTCCTAACAACATCTAAGAATTACAGCTTGAAACTAGAGAGTGAAATGTGCTACAATACCAAACTTATTGCTAAGTAAGGCTACTCCTTCAACGGATAGCCAAGATGGTCTTATCCGTTGAGGCTACAAACACTAGATTTCTACTTAAGTGTTTTGCTTAACTTATCATCAAACTAATACACATAATCCTAACAATCTCCCCCTATTTATGTCTACTAGAACTGTAGGCATAAATTTGGGTTCAGCTTGATGATAACAAAACACTTAACAAATATATAAACTGTAACAAAGCAGAAATTCAAAACTCAGGGAGGTGCTCCTTTAGTCTGAGCAAATTACTTTTTTTCCTCTGATCCCTGGTTTTCTTTTCTAGCCTCCTGTCATTCTCCTCTATTTGAAGTTGAAGTTGTCTGTAGAATTCAGCTTCATCTTCTTCATTGATATCTAGCTTAGATTGCATATCCTTGAGAGTTTCATTACTGGCAATCTTTAGCTGATCTTCAATTCTGAAAAATCTTCTGACTCCTTTGTTGTCTCTGAATTCCATCAACCAGTGAGGTGATTTGTGAATTGTAATTCCTCTTTCTTGAATGAGTAAAGTTCTAGGCAAAACATTTGGCTCCCTCCAAGTTTTCCTTATGTTGGCAATCTTGTTGAGAATTTCAGTCTTGGCAGTCCTGGTAAAGCCAGAATCCCTTTGTATGGCTGAATAGACTCTGATCAAGGTGGAGTAGCCTTCATTCAGAATTCTGTAAAGAGGCCATGTTCTTTCCCCAGCTCCTTTGTATTTGAACACTAGTCTTTCTGGTAGCTGTCTGTAGGCAGCTATTCCCCTTACATCCTCCAGCTCATCCAGATAGAGTTCAATGTCTAAAAATTCTTTTATGTCACAGATGTGAACATAATCATCTTTAGAGATTTGAGGTTTAGGCTTAAGCTTCTGTGTGAATTTGATTGAGGCTTTAGAGGGTGTTGATTTAGTTCTTCTTTTCTGCTTCTTTGGTTGTGTAAAAGAGGTTAGGAAGGTGGGCAATTTGATGGTGTCCCAATCAATTGGTTCCTCTTTGGGAATGATTATTTCACCATGAATGTTCATGAAGGGGTCAGGTACAATGGGTTCAGGAATAGAGGGTAGTGGTTTGGATATTGATTTGGTTTCTTCAGTCTCATCCACCATCTTTCTTTTTGCATTGACCTTCTTTCTTTTCCCTTTCTGCCATTCTTCCTTACTTCTTTCCTCCATCTCAGTTCCAACCATGTTCCCCAAAGCTTCATCTTCACCTTTGTCTTCAATTACTTTCTGTACTTCAGCCTGACTTGACTTTACCTATTTTTCAAGCTTTGCTTGTGCTCTTTTGTCAGCCTTTAGCTGTTTGGCTTCTTCCTTCAACCTTTTGGTTTCTTCCCTCTTGGCTATTGAGAATTTGGGATGTCCTTGCATCACACATATGCTCTTTCCCTCTCTGAAGATAATAGCCATATTTCTCCTTACATCCTCATCCATGGACTCTTTGAAATCTGCAATTCTTCTACCCAAAACCTTGTTCTCATCAGCTTTTGGAAGAGGAAAATCCACCTCTTTTAGAGGATTCTTTGTGGAGTCCTTATTTGATCTGTTGTTGGGCTTGAGAACCATAGGTTTCAGATCTTTGGAAGAAGTTTCTCCACCTTTATGCCTCCCTACTGGCTTGAGTTCCATAACAATTGATTCCAGTTTTGTGCTGTGCTTCACAGATTGTGATTGAGAAGTTGTAGAACCAAATATCAGTTGCATCTTTTCATTAATCTTCTTCCTTTGCTCTTTGACTTTCAATTCAGCTGCTGCTATCTGGATTAGATCAATTCCATCTAGCTTTCCATTGACTTGAATAGGTGAAGAAGTTGTGATAACAGGAACTAGCACTTGAGAAATCTGAATTGTTGTAGATGGCTCTCCTTCCCCTTCCCTTTTATTCTCCCCCTTTTTGTTATCATCAAGGGTAGGGGTCAAGCCTTGTGCTTGGGCCAGCTGCATGAGTAGATTTGTTTGAGTTTGTTGATTCTGAAGAATGGTGACCATAGATTGTTCAATGATTTGAACCCTATCTTCCAATCTGGCCAGCCTCTTGTCAGTATCAGATGCTTTCCTCAGTCTCCCCAACAGATCTTGCATGGTACCATAGGGCATAACTGAATCCAATTTCTCAGCATTGTAGGATTTCAGATCAGCAATTTCCAGCTTGAGCTCATCCACACTTAGATTTTGCTGGTAATGCTGCAACTGCAAGAGATGCAGAGATTCCAGATGAGCTTGAAGAATTGCCTTGGTACCAGCATCCTGAGTCTCCTGAAGGGCCTGCTGAATTGCCATGACTTGTCTGACCAAAGTGACACCAAACTCTCCTGGTGTTGATAGTTTTGCCCATGCCCATGCAGGAAGACCAGGAACAGAACTTGGGCCTGCTACTCCCCCTAAGTTCATGCTCTCATTCAAAGAATTAGAGTCATCATCATTAGAATTTACTCCAAATTCTTCAGATGGCTCACCAGCTTGAGAAGGCAGCCTGTTGACAGCAGCTTTGTCTCTGAGAAGAGATTCTGAAGTGTGTACAATGTGTAGTGTCTGTTCTGCCTCCACATTGCCCTGAGCAGCCAACAATTGATAGGCTGAAACAGGGTGAGTAAAAGTGTCAGCGTCCAAGGAAGTGTTATCAATGACAGCTTTGTAATGTTGCTGAAATTGTCTTTCCTTATCTGCATCATCCACTTTCATTAACTCACTAGCAATGGGTTGATCCACCCTTATAGCTTATGTACCTGCTTTTCTCTCAATTTCTCTCTGCTCTTGCATCAGGGGCTCCCCCTGGCTCACACACACCCTCACACCCTCACCTTCACCTTCTAAGGTGGCACTTCTCTCACTCACTTTTGCCATGCTGGAAGAAATAGCATGCATTTGGTGACTCTCAACCTCTCCTTTTGCCTGGGAGCAACCCAGCCTCTCACTCAAAATATCACTCCCTTCCCTCAAACCTAAAAGTGATTGTACAGTTGCCATGTCCTCTACAGTTGGAATTGTTTCTGTTAAGTGTGTAGAGGCCATCAATGGATAAGGAGTATCCGTTGAAGTGGAAACTGATGATATCAACAGATAACTACTGTTAAGCTTATCCGTTGAAGAACAACCACTTGTCAACGGATGAGAGATATCCGTTGAAGAAGGAAATGATGTAGAGATAGAAAGTGACATAGTTGTTGAATCTGTGTGGATTGATTTTAAGTTAGATAACACAGAATCTTCAACTATATCTGAGAGAATTGGCTGATGATCCAACAAATCATCTAAAAGATGATGATCATCAGGTGCTGAGTGGGGCTCCTCCCTGAGTTTTAATGAGGGAGAATCAGGAATTGATGTGAATATCATATCCACATCCAGAGAGGGTGTTGGAGAGTTTGATGAATGGTGTGTTTCTATATTGAGAGAATGGGGCTGTGATTCCACATTTGCTGGAATCACATCAAGCTGAATTTAAGAAGGCACAGATACTGGTGGATGTATCTGTGCTGTGTGTGTCCCTTGTGTGGAAACTAGGGTTTTGGCCTTCTTCTTTCTTGAAAAGGCTTTAATTGGTGAATGTGTGGCTTCAGTGTCCCTCCCTTTTTTGTTCTGTGTCCCTGGTTGGGGACTATTTTCAATAGTTACATCCTTTTGGGAGGATGCAACTAGGGATGTGCTGGACTCCTTTTGAACCACCACAGTCTTTTGAGAGACTGTGGCTTGGCTGGTTTGGGTACCACTCACCTCTCCGACCTTATCCTGGGGGGCTTTTTGATGTTCACCCCTCCCCTCACCACTCACACCTGTTCACTCCCTTCAGGGTTTATGGTAGTTGTTACAACTGTTGTCTTTTGAGAAACAACAGAGGTAGGTTTCTTTGACTTGACTTTGGAAACTTTAGATTTGGTGGCTTTGGTAGGAGCCTGTTTGGACAAAGACACAGGTTCCATAGCCACACTAGAAAGCAAAGAAACATTGGGGTTGGAAATAGTAGGAGTTATAGAAACATTTACCTCACTTACCTGTGGTGCATTCATAATTGGCAAGTATACCAATGGCACCTGGATGTTGAGGTTCATTCTCAAAAGGTCTGCAAGGACCCTTTTCTCTTGTGCCCAGCATTTGAGTTTATTATTCTCATTGGATATAACCAGACCTTCAGCAACATGGTTAGCCAATAACATAAAGAATCTAGCAAAGTACATGTTATGTGGTCTATTAGCTTTGTTACCTAATCTGGAACCTAATTCTAGCATAACACAGTTGCTAAAATTAAAATACCTGTCAGAAACTAGCATATAGAGCATATTAACAAGAGATGAAGTGATAGCATCAAAATTGCTAATCTTCCCAGAGAATACCTTAATAAAGGCATCTCCAAGAAAAGCCTTTCCTTCTAATACTACCTAAACTAGCAGAATCAAAAGCATAGCCTATGGAATCTAGTATTGCATAGACATCTTTATCAGTGTGTGGTGTCATGGCATTATTCTCAGGCAACTTAAAGCAAGATTGTATATCATCACAATTAATGCAATAGTCCTTACCTTTGAGAGAGAAGGCAATAGTCATATCTGAGGAGTTGAACTCTGCAGTTGTCCAAATTTCCTCAATCACTTCACAGTAGATGGTTGGGGCTTCCAGCATTGCATAGCTCAGTTTGCAGTTCTTGATGAAGTCCATCATCTTGTGATAATCAGAATGGGCTTCATTTTTTTCAACCAAGACTATGAAATTATTCTTTTCATAAACAAATCCTGTTTGAGACATAATTTTGACTACTGGTGCCATTGTTGTGAGTAGAGGTTGCAGAGAAAAACTTGAGAATTGAGAGAGAAAGAGAATGATAATTGCAAGAAAGCGTAAAGTGAAAATAAGAATTCAATTGGGCTTTTATACTTTCTTGAATTAAAACATAAATAAAATAATTAAATGATACTTTTAAGTAAGTGATAGCCGTTCAGGAATAAATAAAACTGTAGAAATTCTGAAAACTACCGTAAATGCAAATACATACAACACTGTATATCTGTATCAACGGTTGAGTAAAAGAATCAACGGCTGTGACTCACTGACGTGACACATCAACGGATAAGGTAAATAGTTATCCGTTGATGAACAACACCATTTTATCCGTTGAAGGATAAAATTACCAGAAATGTATTTGTCTTTCAACGGATGATGAATATCCGTTGATAGAACAATTTTGGCTTTCAACGGATAGGGAATATCCGTTGACAGGATAAGTCTTGATTAACGCGAACTTTGTTCTTGCTCCAAATTCATTTTAGGCTACAAGACAGATTATATAGATGACATAGATTATAAATAGTTAAGCATACCTAACTCACTTACTAATCTTGTGAATGTTGATTCATCAAGTGGCTTGGTAAATATGTCTGCAATCTGCTTTTCACTTGGAACAAAATGAAGTTCCACTGTACCTTTCATCACATGTTCCCTAATGAAGTGGTACTTGATATCAATGTGCTTGGTTCTTGAGTGCTGCACTGGATTTTCAGTAATGGCAATGGCACTTGTGTTGTCACAAAATATTGGAATTTTGTCAACAGTCATACCATAGTCAAATAATTGGTTCCTCATCCATAGTATTTGTGCACAGCAACTACCAGCTGCAATGTACTCAGCTTCAGCTGTTGATGTGGAAACAGAATTCTGCTTCTTGCTGAACCATGATACAAGCTTGTTCCCTAGAAATTGACAGGTGCATGTTGTGCTTTTCCTGTCTATTTTGCAAACTGCATAATCTGCATCTGAGTAGCCAATTAGATCAAAACCAGACTCTCTAGGGTACCAAATTCCTAGATTTAGAGTCCCCTTGAGATATCTGAAAATTCTTTTAATAGCCATTAAGTGAGATTCTTTAGGGTCAGCTTGAAATCTAGCACAGAGACATGTAGAAAACATAATATCAGGTCTACTAGCAGTTAAATATAAAAATGAGCCAACCATGCCTCTATAGCTTGTAATATCCACAGACTTTTCAGCCTTGTTTAATTCAAGCTTAGTGGCAGTGGCCATGGGAGTTTTTGCAGGTGAACAATCCATTAAGTCAAACTTCTTTAAAAGATCATAAATATATTTAGTTTGACTAATGAAAATTCCACCACTAACTTGTTTAACTTGTAAGCCAAGAAAGTAAGTTAGCTCTCCCATCATGCTCATTTCATATTTACTTTGCATTAATTTAGCAAACTTTTTACAAAGTTTATCATCTGTAGATCCAAATATAATATCATCTACATAAATTTGTACAAATATCTTAGAGCCATTAACATTTCTAAAGAAGAGAGTTTTGTCAACAGTACCTCTTGTGAAGTGATTATCTAGAAGGAACTTTGACAAAGTCTCATACCAGGCTCTAGGTGCTTGCTTTAGTCCATAGAGTGCTTTCAACAGATAATACACATGATCTGGAAAATTTGGATCTTCAAAACCTGGAGGTTGGCTTACATAAACTTCTTCTTCCAATTCTCCATTTAGAAATGCACTCTTGACATCCATCTGATAGACTTTGAAATTGGCATTAGCTGCATAGGCTAGAAAGATTATGATGGCTTCAAGTCTGGCAACTGGAGCAAATGTTTCATCAAAATCTATCCCTTCTTGTTGAGAATAGCCTTTAGCAACCAATCTGGCTTTATTCCTTATGACAATGCCATTTTCATCCATCTTGTTTCTGAATACCCATTTTGTGTCAATAGAGCTCTTGTTCTTTGGCTTGGGTACCAGCTTCCATACTTTGTTCGTCTCAAATTGATTTAGCTCTTCTTGCATTGCTAAAATCCAATATGGATCCAAAAGAGCTTCTTCCACTCGCTTAGGTTCGTCCTGTGATAGAAAGCTACTATACAGACATTCATCTTGAGTAGCCCTTCTAGTTTGTACTTTTGATGTAGCATCACCAATGATCAGTTCAAAAGGATGATTCTTGGTCCATTTCCTTTGAGGTGGTAGATTAGCCCTTGATGAGGTTGCCTCAGTATTGTCATGATGTGAGATAGAATGTTGATTTGTTGAAACTCCCCCTGAGTTGCTGATCCTTTGAAAGGAATTGGGAGTTCTATCAACTGATGAGGTGAATTGATTATCCGTTGACAGACTGTGATCAACGGATGCTTCGTTATGAACTTCAACGGATGATGCACTTTGTCTTTCAACGGATGCTGCATTGCTTCTTTCAACGGAAGCTGAATTATGACTTTCAACGGATGCAGCATTTTGTTCATTATCCAACGGCAGACTCTGGATTCTTCTTGAGATGCCTCCTTCATCATTCTCATCTTCACTATCATCACAATATATCTCAATATTGTCAAATTTGAGTCCTTCATGATGTCCCTCATCTGTTAGTCCATCAATCTTTTTATCATCAAACACAACATGTACAGATTCCATGATAATGTTGGTTCTTAGGTTGTAGACCCTATATGATTTTCCAGCAGAATAACCAACAAATATTCCTTCATCAGCCTTTGCATCAAACTTTCCTTTGTGATCAGATTGATTCTTAAGATGTAGCATTTGCAACCAAAGATATGTAGAAAGTTTAAAGTTGGTTTTCTTCTCTTGAATAATTGATAGGGAGTCATGCATTTTGCTTGATTGATTAGAGAAATATTCTGAGTGTAACATGCACAGTTAATAGCCTCAGCCCAAAAATAAGTTGGGAGTTTTGACTCCTCAAGCATTGTCCTTGCAGCTTCAATTAGTGATCTGTTCTTCCTTTCCACCACACCATTTTGTTGTGGAGTTCTTGGAGATGAGAACTCATGCATGATCCCATTTTCTTCACAGAACATCTTCATGGTTGAATTCTTGAACTCAGTTCCATTGTCACTCCTAATATTCCTTACTTTGAAATCATGATGATTGTTGACTTGCTTGATATGATTGATGATGATTTCACTAGCTTCATCCTTTGATCCAAGAAAATAAACCCATGAAAACTTTGAGAAATCATCTACAATCACTAGGCAGTATCTTTTCCTTGAAATTGACAATACATTGACTGGTCCAAAAAGATCCATGTGTAGAAGTTACAGTGGTTCATCAATTACAGATTCAAGCTTCTTACTGAATGATACTTTCTTTTTCTTTCCTTTCTGACAAGCATCACACAGTCCATCCCTTGTGAATTCCACTAGAGGCATTCCTCTAACTAAGTCCTTTTTGACTAGATCATTCATTGTCTTGAAATTCAAATGGGACAGCTTCTTGTGCCATAGCCAACTTTCAACTGGACTTGCTTTGCTGAGAAGACAAGTAATGGATTCTGCATCTGTAGAGTTGAAATCAGCTAAGTACACATTCCCTTTTCTAACTCCAGTTAGAACCACTTTATTGTCCTTTTTACTTGTGACAATACAGACTTCAGAATTGAAGGAAACAGTATTCCCTCTGTCACATAGTTGACTGATGCTCAATAAATTGTGTTTGAGACCATCAACCAATGCAACTTCATCAATGATGACATTTTCTTTTGAAATCAAGCCATATCCCATAGTGAATCCTTTGCTGTCATCTCCAAAGGTTATGCTAGGGCCAGCTCTCTCCTTAAACTCTATGAGCAGGGTGAAATCTCCAGTCATGTGTCTTGAACAACCACTGTCCAAGTACCATAGATTCCTTCTTTGTCCCTGCACACAACAAAATCAATCAAGATGATTTTGGTACCCAAGTTTCCTTGGGTCCAGCCTTGTTAGTCTTTTTCCTAGACTTCATTCCTCCTGCATCTTTTGACTTAGGTAACTTTAGGTCAACCTTGCTCTCAGATGTGGTTGATTGAAGTGTAGGGTTAGTCACAGAATCCTTTAACACATTTGATTGAATTTGATAAGGCATAGGTTGTGCAAACATGTTGTTCCACATAGGCATATTGTATGGCATTTGAGGCATATTAAATGCAGTAAAGTAAGGATTGTTAATGTATGGCATGTTAGCAAAATGTGCATGGGGATTCTGGTGACACATAACAGGCATAACATGCAGGGGTGACATAGACATGTTAGACATGGAGGGATTTGAAGGTATGGGAGCATTTTTAACAGATTTGCAATTATCAGATAGGTGATTAACACTTTTACAATGCACACAGCTTTTTCTAGGAGCATACCTATCAGGTGTGTAATTGTTATTTTTATTAATCCCAACTTTCTAATTTCTTTTAGATTTTCTTTTAGTTTCCTTCTTATCCTCAACCAACTTAAGCTTATCTTTTAGCTGGTCTAAAGTCATGTGTCCTATATTCACCTTACTAACATCTTTGGATGTGCTAGCTCCTTCTTTAACAAAGTTCTTGAGAGTTGAATCATTCTTTTTATTTAGATTTTTATTTTTAAAAGAACTTGCCTGTTTTAATTGATGAGCCTTCAACGGATGCTCCTTTTCTTTCTTCAACGGATAACTTTCATCATCCGTTGATTCCACATCCGTTGACAATCCATCAATTAATTCTAACTTCTTTTTGTTTTTCTTCCAGGCATCCTCACAGAATGATTCAATTCCCTGGACCTTTGCAATCTGAACACTAACATCCCTAGATGTTTTCCAGGCCTTGATTACCTCTTGCTCACTTTCTAACTGTTTAGAAAGAATTTCCACTTTCTTAACAGCTTCTGCTAGTTCACTCTCAGCAGTCAGGCATTTAAGTTTTATCTTTTAAAGCTCAATTACCTGATCCTCTAACACAGCATTCCTATCACTTAAAAACACATTATTCTCCTTGATCCTAGTGTTTTCTTTTGCTAGTGATTTAAGGGAAACGCACAAATGATATAATTCATTGGTCATATCATTTATGGCTTCATTGCATTCATGTTTAGAAAGCTGAGAGAGATCAGTAGTAATTACCTGGTTGCTTGATGAACTAGTTTCATTTTCATCAGAATTAGCCATCAGGGCTAGGTTGACATATTCCACATCATCATCTTCATTTACCCCATATGCTGCCCAATCATCTTGAGTGAGGAATGCCCTTTCCTTTTGTTTGAGCAAATCAAAATACTTCTTTTTGTAATCAACTTGCTCAAATTTCTTTTTCTCAGAATTTGGCTTCCTACACTCACTTGCAAAGTGTCCACTAATGCCACAGTTGTAACATTTGAACTTTGATTTGTCCACCATGTTTTTGTTTAGCTTAGTGAATTTTGTGCTTTTCCTGAACTTCATCTTTGCAAACCTCCTGGACAGAAAGGCCAAATGTTCTTCAATATCATCAGATTCATCCTGACTGGAATTGTCTTCATCCTCAGCAGCTTGCTCTTTACCCTTGCTTGATTCTGATTTTATTGTGCCAATTTTGAGACTTGGCATTGTCTTCTCCTCATTCCTGGTTTCCATCTTCTCACTGTCAGCTACAAGAGCAACTGTTCCTCCTTTTCTCTTTCCATTTTCCAACAGTTCATCCTGCTCCATTTCAAGTTCATAAGTCTTCAAAATTCCATATAATCTTTCAAGTGTGAAGTTCTTATAATCTTGAGAGTTTCTCAAAGAGACAGTCATGGGCTTCCATTCCTTTGGCAGAGACCTAAGAAATTTTAAGTTGGAATCCTTGACTAGGTATACTCTACCATACAGCTTCAATCCATTTAACAGTTTCTGAAATCTGTTGAAGGTATCATTTAATGATTCACCTTCTTCAAAGTGAAAATATTCATATTGTTGAATAAGAAGCTGCATCTTGTTCTCTCTGACCTGCTCAGTTCCTTCACAGATGATTTGTACAGTATCCCAAACTTCCTTTGCAGTTTGGCAATTGATGACATTGTCAAACATATCTTGATCTAAGCCATTAAACAAAATGTTCATGGCTCTCTTATCCTTGCGGATTTCTTCCATGTCTTCAATAGTCCATTCTGCTCTTGGCTTGGGAATGGACTGTCCAATAGCAACTGTTGCAGTAGCAGCTGTGGCTACTTTGTGAGGGATGTGAGGACCATTTTCAATACAGTTGATGTAGCTTTCATCTTGAGAAAGAAGATGTAAATGCATCTTCACTTTCCAGTGATGATAGTTATCCTTTTCCTGGATGGTAACAGGAGGGTTCTTCTGTGCACTCATGATGTTAGCAGAATAGATCTTTAAACTTTTTGTATGTTAAGAGCTTGCTCTGATACCAATTGTTATTCCCAGTGGACTAACAATGAGATTTACAGAAGGGGGGATTGAATGTAAATCTCAAAACTTTTTCAAGTTTTGAGCAGTTTCTAAGGCTAAGTGTTTGAGTGATCAAATGTGTGTGAATTGCTTGAAGCTAATGCAGACAGATATATATTCAAACACAAATGCAATGAACACAAAGAACTTAAAAACTTTTCTGGTGGATTTGTTGTTCCACCAGAGATGTGTTATTTCAGAAAATCTGTGATTCAAAAATTAAATCACAGCTGCTTCCTAGTACAAATTAGATGATTTTCTCTTTTGATATTTCTAAACAGCTCAGGAAAATTCACATCTAATTACTAGCTGCTACTTGGTTTATATATCACCAAGTTTACAAGTGAAGACAAAACTGTAAAATATAATTAAAAAGCTTCTTCACTTGTTTGTTCTTCATTTCTCTATCTAATGCAGTTTAGGATAATCTGTAGATCTTTGAATACTTCCTTGTTTGCATCAGAATGGAAATGCTGCATTTTCTTGATTCCTCCAAGAGGCTTCCACATTCCAGTATGTCTCTGTCAACCCATGTGCCTCTGTCAGCTTGTGAATTGTCACTATCAACTGCTAATGAACTAAGCATCCGTTGAAGGCTTCATCCGTTGATGCCTTATCCGTTGAGCCTTTATCCATTGATGCATTATCAGTTGAAGTCTTTATCCGTTGAAGCACTTATCCATTGATGGATATTATCCGTTGAAGCATTTAGAGACATCCGTTGAAGCTTTGTTTCTTATCCGTGGAAGGTCTTCAATATCCGTTGACACTTCTACACTTATACAAAATTACAAGGCGTGAAATATTTACAATTAGCCCTCCTATTTGTACATCCATTAGTAGTCAACATGACTGATTGTTTCCTAATAACATCTAAGAATTACAGCTTGAAACTAGAGAGTGAAATGTGCTACAATACCAAACTTATTGCTAAGTAAGGCTACTCCTTCAACGGATAGCCAAGATGGTCTTATCCGTTGAGGCTACAAACACTAGATTTCTACTTAAGTGTTTTGCTTAACTTATCATCAAACTAATACACATAATCCTAACAATTATTAATGAACTTATTGCAATATCATTGTAGCACTAACCCTTGTAAAAGAAATTTGTCATCATTCATGTATGTATTATATCTGTTTCTTTAATAATTATACAATGACCCCGCCAGGTTTCGACCCTCACCCTGCCACAGTCATATATCCCCAACTTCGATAACAAAAGTGAATACTAGGCATCCGGTTCCGGTTTCACTTATTACTACGACTACTAAGCTACAAAATCTACTAAAAGATAAAAAAGCAAAAGACACTGGGATAGAAGCAAATGAGCAATCTTACTAGCAGTTACTTTTACTAATTAGTGACTAGTCTTACCATTACCAGCAGGTATAACATTCCCTGAATAAGATTCGGATGAAGTTGAATCTGCTTGAATTCCTTCTCTTGAAGCCTAATAGAAAACATACAAAAATATATCAAGTTTTACCTTTACCAGATAAAAAATGTTATCGGAACTCTTAAATGTGATAAGATGAACACGATAAATATCAAAAGCAAACATTTTATCCTTATAAAGCATTTGAAACAACAAACAGTAAATACTAAACCCAGGAAAAATATGCATAAAGAATTTAATGAATAAAACTAGTAAATGCTTGTTCCTATTAATAAACACAAGGAATAAGATTTGTGCTAATGGTTGCGCACCCATATTAGGTTAATACATATCCAATTTAAAGGTTTTATAGGTTACATAAGAATGAGTTTAGGTATCGCCTAACAAGCTCATCCCATTTCCTCCATGCTTGTTTATGGCACAGTAATATAACCGTAAGCTAGAAAAACAATGTATAACAGAGCATCTATGCAAATTGACAAAAATATTTAGAAGTTGTGAAGTAGGATACATAAGATATAAATAAAGCCCTGAGAATTTCACTCGCAATAACTACAATGGCATTGAACACTTTCTGAAAGCGAGAGGAACTAAACACACTCGGTTAATTAAGAGCTAAATTACTGATGGCGTACCCTTTTTTGCTCAATTATGGTACATATATCAGACTTGCACCCAGCATCAACTATTTCAGCTGTAAGG
Source organism: Apium graveolens (assembly GCF_009905375.1). Taxonomy (NCBI): domain Eukaryota; kingdom Viridiplantae; phylum Streptophyta; class Magnoliopsida; order Apiales; family Apiaceae; genus Apium; species Apium graveolens. Next base: position 288,710,667 of record NC_133652.1, on the reverse strand, counting down.
TGTAGTTAAGTACCAAACACAAAAACCCCTAATGATAGCCAACAATTGTTATGTTTATGGCGTAAGAACACACGAGGACTAAAATTGATGAGTAATTAGTTTACAAAACTAAGTAGATAGCTCCAATAGAAACATCTTATATTCTTTGTTCATTTACTCAAATTTATCTTACGCATTGACAGTAATTCAACCACCAACAATATATGCTAAACACAATGATACCAGCAATATGCATACACCGATCAATCAACTTCATATAAACTGCAATATTTTAATACATTAAATGTTGTAATATGATCATCCATTAGTTCAAAAATATGCCCATTTGGACTTGATATGAGTTTGCACAGATCAAACTAAACAACTATTCCGCAAAGATAACAGTACCTAAGAGCAAGTCCAAGAGTGCCCTATAATGTTGTCCTAAACTAAAATTTGAGGCATGTTGAGCAAATAAGTGATCCAAAAATGTCCTAGTGGTGCGTTAAAATACTGGGACATTCATTACATGCCTCATTTTTAGGCACTATTGTGCATGCCCTATATCATTTATTTCAATAAAAAAATTACTTCCCTCCCTTTTTACACATCTCTTTTCTCTCATCATTTACTTTCCCTCTAATTCTAATTCAAATATATTATTATTTTAATAATAAGGGACAAATATAAGGCAAGTTATTGGACTTGATGTATAAAAACATTGTCCTAAATCACTAGGACATTTTATTTTATTATATTCATGAGGCAATGAATAGGACATTGTTGGACTTGCTCTAATGAGGCATCTAATACTGAAACGCAATAAGTGGTTTCTCCAGTGATATTGATGACGAGGTCGAACCTGTTCTTTTTCTTCTGGATTCTGCTGACAAAGTTGCTAATGAGCAGTTTGATCATGCAAGAAAGTTGCTAAACATGTGTACTTACCTGGCTTCTTGTACTGGTAGTCCACTTCCAAGACTTGTTTACTATTTTTCTCAAGCTCTTGATGAGAGTCTTGAGAGAAAAATAAGAATGGTTTCTTCAGAGGGCCTAAATGATTGCAAGAGATGGTTATTATTATTGGAAGAGGCAATAATCAATTTGTAAATTGGTTGTTGTTGAGTAAAGAATGTGAACTAGTTTATAGTTAGTCTGGATGTTTAATTTGGTTGTAGATTTGGATGTTTAATATTTGGGTTGGATGCATTATTTTGCAGTTATGAAATTGTATAATTGGGATTCTTTAGTTTACGGAATAAACATTTCAATTTTTTGTGCTAAAGTGTTACAATAGCCTCCTAAACTATTACATAGTGTGTTTAAAATGATTCATTAGGATAGTTATAATGTTACAACAGCTTTTTAAAATGTTACATTACGTTCTATGGGCCCATTTACCATGTCATCAAGATAACTCAGCACTGTGGGCTCCACAATTGTCATGTCACCTAGTGGATCCCACCGTCCCACCGCGGGGCCTACTTTTTGAAAATATTTTAAAACTCTAAGGTAACATAAAAAACAAGTTACAACTGATCTCTCTTTCTGTTGCATTAGCAAGTTAAGGCAACATATAAACAAGTTAAAACACGATGTTGCCTTAGGCACCAAAGATGTCACTTTAGACCCCTAAGGCAACATGGAAAAACCTATCTTTAAGAAAATATTACCTTAGCTAAAATTTGGGGCAAGAGCATCATATTTACCCCCTAATGTAACGTTTTTTTGGTGTTACAGTAGGCATTTTATGGTGTAGTACTGGATAAATGTTTAAAGGAGTTGGGTTTTGAAAAATGCCAACACGAGTAACCTATTTATATGAGGTGCAGAAATGGGAGTGTTTTGATCGGTGGTGTATATGTTGACGACCTGTTGGTTGCTAGTTCGAGTGAGGAAGAAATCAAAGCATTTAAGAAGCAAATGAATATGCAATTCGAAATGACTGATCTGGGTGTATTGTCGTACTATCTGGGGATTGAAGTTCATCAAGAAAGGGAGTGTACAACGATAAAACAGTCTGGGTATGCTAAAAAGATATTGGAAAAGGCTGGGATGTTGAGTTGTAACTTGGCAAGGTGTCCTATAGAACAAAAACTGGTGTTAGATAAGGATGAGGGTGGTCAGAAAGTGGATGCAACTGAATACAGGAGTTTAGTTGGAAGTCTGAGATATCTCACTCATACGTGACCTGATATCACATATACAGTCGGGGTTGTTAGTCGATTAATGGAGGCACCTACTATCAAACATGACCAAGCTGTAAAGTATATACTACGATATGTGAAAGGTACTATGAATCATGGTTTAGTATATGCTAGAAGAGAAGACGAGAAAACTATAACAGGCTATACAGATAGTCATTTAGCAGGTGATGTGGTTGATCGAAGCAGCACTGGTGGGATGTGTTTTTATCTAAATGGAAGCTTAATTTAATGGGCATCGCAGAAATAGAGGGTCATTGCACTATCTTCGTGTGAAGCGGAATATATGGCTGCAATAACAGCAGCATGCAAGAGTATTTAGCTTCGAGGTCTACTTAGGGAAATCTCTGGGCAAGAAATTGGGGCTACAGTGTTGCATGTGGACAATAAGTCTGCAAAGAGTTGATGAAGAACCCTGTGCTACATGGAAGGAGCAAACATATAGACGTTCGCTTTCACTTCATTCGTGAATGCATAGAGCGTGGAAAGCTGGTTATATGTGGGAACTCAAGAACAGAGGGTAGACATTTTAACTAAAGCACTGGGAAAATTTAAGTTCGAAGAGATGAAGGTGTTGATTGGAGTCGAGAACCTTGCTGCAGAACATTGAGTATCTAGTATGGAGAAAACATGATTAGCTTAAGGGGGAATATGTTGGATTTTATTTAATCTAAACATGTTTTACTTAAATAAAATATAGCTGTTGAGAGTGCATTTTAGTGTTAGACTTGGTCATTGGGTATTTGCATATTAGTAGGAACTAAATAAAGAAAGTGAGTTAGTGATAGGAGTTTGTTTAGCTGCATGCCTAGTTTTTAGCTTGCTTTGTACTTGCATATTTATTCTTGTACGTTGATCTATTTTAATAGAGAAGTTTATCTCCTTCCAACTCTAAATATAAACAGGTGTGTGTGTATATTGTGTTTTAGTGCTTTAGAATATGTTAAAGAAAAACCAAAAAAAACATAGGTAAAATCAAGAATACAGTAAAATTAGACCAAACAGTTTCATTGAAATATGTTAAACAACAAATTAATTAAGAAACAAAATCTAGTAGAGCCCGGTTGGATAGATTAAGTGATTAAGAGTTTATCCTTTAAGTCCTAGATCCCGAGTTCGATTCTCGCTCATCCCGAAAATTTATGAGAACTGATAATCAGTTGTAAGGTTATAAGTCATATTCGTAAAAAAAACCTAGTAAAGATAGTGAGTGGACAATACAAACAAAATCTTGAGTGTGTTTTATGCGTAGATTTTATGTTACACTGTAAGAAAGGGAACTAGAATACTAATAAGTAGTTGGGCGTTATATTTGTGAACCCTAGGGCCCTTTTGGTTTTTGATCTGGATCTGACCGTTCGTTTTTTTTTTTGCAAATACCATGGCTCCTTCATGATGTTGGTGAGCACAACTCTTGCTCGTTTATGATTCGGTCAATATTCTGAATTTTATAATAACATAATTCGGTTCAAAAATTCTTAAACAAATTAAAAAATAGGACTCAGGAATAAATTAGTTAAATGTAATTTGTTAACAAGTTTGAGCATATTTCGTCGGTCCCTATTTATAAGTCATGTTTGATTTTTTATAATCAAATTGACTCAATTTTGTCCATATATTAAAGATTAATATTTTATTATTTTAAAAAACTTAAAAATGCTTATTAAATTAAATTACATATACTTTTTAACGATATAATTTTTTATAACATTTTTCGATTATATAAGATATGAAATTTTCGGTCAAAATTGAGTAAATTTGACCATAAAAAATCAAAAAAGGTAGATAAATTGAGACGAAAAGAGTATTATAATATGATTCATGAATTAATATTAGCTAGCAAATAATTATGTATTTACTTTTTATGAAATATTTGATATTATGTCAATCTGAGTTCAAGTTTGACAACAAATAATACATTATTGTTGGTGAGACTGCGTAGCTGTATGAACAGTATACGTGATAACTCAACACTAGATCAACACTAGAACATGAAAGGTAAATAATACTATGTCTATACAAGAAATCAGAAGAAATGAAGATAAGGCAAATACAAAGAATCAAAAGATTAGAAGAATACTTGAAGTCTGTTTGCATGTGTAAAATCCGTAAATTTTATTTTTAATTTATTTATTAGATATTAGATATTAATTCGATTGGATAAATATTTTAAACTAGAATATACGGAAATCTTTTTACAAGTTATTTGATTTGAGAAATGATTTGTTATTTGTGGTAAGAAGTATGAGAATAAATTAGAAAATCGACCATTTTTATTTAGGTAATTATGTGTAAAATATTATTTTTTGGAAATTACTTAGAGAGTTTGTAAAAACTTTAGGACCAAGTATTATAATTACATCATTAAATTTAGGGTTTCGTGTGCCTATATAAGAAGCCGATTAGAATACAAATAAAGTTGTAGTGGTTTGTTACTTCGCATAAAGGTATGTATTTTCCCGACCTCTATTTTGTGATTACATATGTTTGTGATTACATATATTTATGTTTATGCGCATGCATGCATGCAAGTTTAGATTATTAATTTTGTTCCTGGTCTGGTTATTTTCTATAATTATATTGTGTTAGTAAAATACAGTAAGCATGTTGTAAAGTATAGTTATGATCATCTGTTTCTATAGATCCGGATTGATTGGGTAATTGCAAAATAAGATGAACGCAATCGGTCAGCAAGCATATTGTAGGGAAGTTGGTATCCAAACCAAATGACAATTTTTTAATTGGTACAAGGATAACCGGAAGTCAAAACTGGATGACAATGGAATTGTTATGAGGGACGAGGTCAGACTAGATGCTAGGTTATTATCTGGAAGCAGTATGTGACAGAAAGCACCAATGATGAGACTTAATGATATTACGACATATCATGCACCTGATGCACATTCAAACTTGGAATTGGACTCTAGTAGATATGTAAAAGTGCACTTCTGGTTGATGAGTCAAAAGAAGAAGTCAATGCATAACAATTCTTGGACTTTGCAGTTGCAGATCTATTGGACTATGTATATCTATTCTTCACAAGCTCACTTCATATTGGTATGAACTAGTATACTACTCAAAAAATCAACAAGGACATGGTATGACACTCTAACTGAAGTTACAGTTAAATAGGAACTAGTAGATCCGTGATATTAATAACTCTCTTTATCACTAGACACAAAACATAATGTTATATATGTGTAGTGATATCATGATAATATTATATGTTGGTCTACCAACGAAAATTTGTGCAAGTTATTTGCTAAGTAATTACAGAGTAGGTCTGGAGGAGCGTGTTGGAAAGGTTACTATTCTATTTGGAATTACTGCAAGCAAGCCAAAAGAATATTTTTTTAGAGGCTCAAGTAAACCAAAAGAATGATGGCAATACAAGTAAGTCAAGGATCTTTTGAAGATGTAAAATTTGGAAGATTCTGAACATGCCAAGATTACTTACCAACAGAAACCACTAAAGCTTGATCAGTGCAACTCAGGTATAATGACAAGCTATAGAGGTATGACAAGCTCACTCTTTTACTCAAATGCTAATATACAACATGTAATGTTCTCAAGATGCCAATGTGCAAGGTTCCAAGTGGATCCTAGAGAATCCAATCATATAGCTCTTAACAAGATTTTTAAATTTCTTACCGGACTACCAACTTTTGGAGTATAGTACCCTAAAGATATCTTGATGAACATGTTTAACTATATATATATATTACACAGGTTATAAGAAAGACAAGAGAAGCATATCTGGAAGTTGTCAACTTAAATGACAAGAGAAGCATCTCAGGATGTTGTCAATTTCGTGGAAGAAGATTAATTTCTTGTTATGATGAGAAATAACCTCAAATCCAACAACTCTTTGGAACACTCTATAACAAGGCACATTGACACCAGGTATAATTTCTTCGAGAGCATGTCTTTTTAGTCAAAGAGTCACTTGGAGAAATATTTATTAAATCGCATGTTAAAGTTAATCTTTCAAGACTAATTTGTAAGTGTAGGATACGATTCATTGCATATTAGCTGGAAATCCAATCTGTAAGAAATTCTTAATATAAGTTCATAAGTATTAAATTTTCAATATTTAAAGGACTTGTAAATTTATCAGTAATCCAGTACCTCGTACTTTTTTTTGGACAAACAAAATATAATGCATTCATTAAAATACTGAAAAACAGTCCAAAAAAACCTCCGAACTGATAATACAACCTGATTGGGAAACAAATAAACGAACTAAACAAGTAGTCGTCTTTTTTTCAGATTGCTTAACAAATTGAATAATATTATTTAAAATAAGAAGGCTTATAATAACTTTCCCAACAATCCACCCAACACCAACCCTGAAGATAGCAGCATCACAATTGACCATCACATTAATATCATCTATAGCCCAATATTCAGAATTTTTAGTTACATCAACTAAAACTGGAGGAATAAATGCCCCCAAACTATGAACAATCTTGTGTTGTAAAAAGTAAGCACTTATGATATTCACCATCTCAGTTTCGATGCAAGAAATCCAGATCTGCCAAAAACCATATAAATCCTTTCCAGCGGAACCAACACCAACAAACACAAATACTTTAAACAAAACATATTGACACCCAAACAAATTTGGGACAACCTTGATAACAAGGTACAAGAAAGATCTCACCCAAAAAGGATTAGATCACACCCATAAAAGATGTTTATTCAAAATTCTGAAAAACAATAAAATAAAAGAGAAGATGGAAGAGTGGAAATGATTAAACAATGAAAGGGAATTGTAGATGGAGAAGAAAAGAGGTGATTAAAACCCTAGATCTGAAAACGGAGGCCGACTCTCATTGAAAACTACTATCTTGATTATCATAATCACAATGTCATGTACACTTGTGGTAATTAAGTATTATAGCATTAAGTTTGATTATTACTTTGATTGATTTGAATTATGATTGTAGACAATTTCATGTCATATCAGTCCTATAATATAAATTATATTAAAATAATATGCAGTATAGTTATTTGTATCTTGTACGAATAATTGCGATATTTTTAGTATTAGTGATATTATTTAGATTTTTTGTTCTAAGTTATCAATGGTTATTTCTAAAATCACTAATATTGAAAGTTGAGGTAATTTTAAGTTATGTGTATAAAACTCTCAGTATTTTATATGCTTAGAAAGTATTTCTAAAATTACTAAATATCTAGATAGTGATTGCCATGTATATAAGTCATATATCCTATTGGTAATTATTCAAGGATAATTATAAATATTTAAGTGCTAGTATCTAACTCATAGATATTTATATTTATTTATTTAATATTTATTTTGGGTAGTTTGGATTATGGAAATTGAAGCAATTCAATAATTTTATTTGCTCCATAATTCAAGCTAACTTAAAATAAATAAGCAGCATGTTTGATTATAACTAAATGTGTCAACAATTGATATCTAGTATATTGATTGTAACTTATGTGTTATAAGTTAATATGAGATTTTGGTTTTAGTGAATATAACAATGTTTACATCTTGAGAATTCACTGAAATCGGAATCATGATTGTAGCATTATTAGTCGTATGCTAATTTTTGACCTATATGAGTTAATGATATTTAGTTAAGAGTTTAACTATGAACTTATTGTGAAGTATTTGTATTTGTGGAATTACTTAGAACTCCTCAAAGTAATCAATGTTTATCCTCAGTCACTTATACTAATATAAAAGGTGTGAAATCTTTCTTAAGTACAACTATGGTCAATATGAATAATACTTTATTTAAAGTAACCGTATGTTGTACAATTAGAATGATTTTTATAGTTACTTGCAAATTACTAAATACATTGATATAGATGCAATACTCAATGAATCAAAGTATATGGAACTTAGAATGTTCTTCTAAGATTGCAAATAAGACAATATTGGTTAGTGTTGCTTTATTTATCGAACCAATATTGTTTGAAATATTACAGTTGTTAGGAGTTAAAAATTGTATGATATTTGAAATTGAATGCTAATGTCTATTTGATTAATAATTGGTATCTAATTCATTTATATCTTATTTTAATATTTAAAATAGGATGCAACATAATTATTGGTATCTAATGTACTTGAAAAGTATCAGTCAATGATATATTGTTAATATTTTGTTACAGATAATTGTGAGATTTTATGTTCTAGTGAATTTATATGAGTTGCTATATGTGACAGATTCACTACAATTTGAAATCAGTAGCATAGTCAGTCTTATTAAGGTTATTTATCAATAAATAAATTTTTTGATTATAATCTTATAAAGATAGATTATGTAGCTTTTGACATGAATGAAAATTGCTTAGACTTTACCCTAAGTGATCAATGCTTTTAAAAACTCATTCATATTAAAAGACAAATTTTTTCTTTCTCTTCTTAATACTGCTAGGTCACGAGTCTGTATCTTTTTCATATTAAAAGACATGATTATCTATCTCTTTATGCATAAAAACAGACTCATGCACTTGAACAGTTTTAAGAGAAAAATCAAGCTTCTTTCTACAGTGGTGATTACTTATTTCATGAAAATCTTTGTAAAATCACTATTGCACAACATTTTCTCAAAATATTAAATGCATGATTTTCATTTATTATAAATTCATGTGCATTCTATCTACTGTGCAATATGTTTGATAATGCAGCTTCAACCTCAATGGCCTTCTTTTATTTGATACTCATGAGGTTGAAAACCCACAACTTCCATTCTAGACTGTAAAGAAAAACCCATAAACAGAACCAACCGACACTTTCATACCATTAAAATGAAGTATGAATGAGCGTGAGGGAGAAAGTGTCTTAGTGTGCCACATGAGCAAGGTTCTGAAGTCAACCCAGCAGCTCTGTCTCCTACAAAGTTGAGATATATTAAAACTGAGGCAACTGCTAGCCCCCATACATCTTCTTAAAAAGATGTAATAGCTGAAAAGGCACAAAAACAGTTACTAGATTCATCCTCTCAACAGGGTGCGTCTATTGAAATTCACATGTCGGTCAGGGTATCTAATGTAGTGTCACCACCTCAAATATAAACAATTCTTGATGCACACAGATAGATCACACACACAAAGGAAGAGTTAACGAAAACAAGAGTTTTGACCATTTTACGGTCATATTCGATTTTTCAAGGTTCTTTAATGGACCAATTGCTTTTACAAGTGTTAGGAGAGGATACTCATCCCATAGCCATATGTCAGTGTTTGTGTCTACCTTCCCAGGATTAAATTGCCTTGATACATCTGCGGATAGTGGATCTGACATAAGTGCATATCGGTAACTTGTTGATAATGATTCAGATTTACCTGATGAGTCATAAAGAAATGTCTTCACATACATCTGAAGGGAACTTTGATCTTTATGCTAAATTCTTTTGATCATTGTTTACCTTCACAAAGTTCAAATCTTGAACCCTCAACGAGAAACTAGCAACTTCTAGGTTATGACTCAGATTCATCTGACGAGTCTAATAAGGATGGGGATTTGCGAACTCCCATTGCACCACCTGTGACCTCCTTAAGGATGGCTAATATGATTTTCCTTGCAGGTACATCTAGATTTTGGAGCTATGAGAGGAGCGATACACTTCTGAGAATGAGTGTAAAAACGAGTGGAGAAAAGAGTGAAACACTTGTGAGTTACGCGAAACAGAATCACTCACTCACAGTGAGGAAGAAATAGAAACACAATATCCCATTCCCTATCTCTAAACAATGGTTCTTGATACTTCGGGCCTCAAATCTGTTTATGATTGGAACCTAACTATTAGGGACCTAACATTTACAGATTGGAATCGAATAGTTGGGGCCTAACAATTGTGATCTTACAGTTGAGAGGTATAAGGATGTTGGGAAGGTTGGTGAATAGAATGATCAACGTGAAGTCATTCTTGCAGCATTTAAAGGGACATGGTTGATCAGACTTTGACTTGTTATTTTTTTTCAACCAAGTAAAATATGAGAACTCCTTTAGACAACAACATACATTCCTTCTCTAAGGGGGAGATAAAAGCTTATATAATACTTTGGAGGATTCCTCAACTAAGGGGGAGAGATAGCAGGAAGGAGGAAAAAGGTAAACCACATGTACACTACATCACATCATTTTTGTTTGTAACTAAGGATCTTATTGTACGGGAGAGGTGGTAAACACGAAGGTGATTTCCTAGTTATCAGAAGAATGCTTTGGTTCATCACTGTTCTTCATAAGGGGATTTCCTAGTTATTAGAAGAATGGTTTGGTTCATCACTGTTCTTCATAAGAGGAGAAGTTGTTTTCAAAAAGGGTAGTACCAATGGTTTTTATCAGCGGATCCTGTTGTACGGGAGAGGTGGTAAACGAAGGTGATTATAACGACTCATATACTTTTATATTATTTAAAATTGTAATTAATAAATATATAGTTAAATAAAATATGTGTATTGGTTTCGATCGCTATGTGTTGTTTTATTATGATCTCTATGTGAATTAGGGTGAACCGGGTTATTTGTGTAATTAGCTATTGAGTTGTATTGAATCGTTTTCACTTTTAAAAGTGAAATTAGTGAAAATTTATTTGCAGAAATATTTGGAATGTCTCTAAAATTGTTTTTATGGTTTCATAATTACAATAATTATTTTTGGGATTTTATAAAATACAGACATCAATATTTCTTCAATTATTTAACCCTATATGATTTTCTGATTGCATTTATCTGTAAAATCTGTATTTAATTCCCGAATTTTTCAAAATTTATGAAACTCATATTTATGTAAGTTAAGAATATTCCGGGAATTTTAAAATTATTTCGGGAATTTTTGGGCTTAATTTTACCCGCGCGTCGACTCGTTTAATTGATGAAAGCGGGCATAAAGTGCATTTTAGAAATTGTTTTAAAATTACGAAATTTATGTTTTTATAAACTTCGGGATATTTGTAACCTTTAAAGCTATTTTCGTAATTTTCTAAAATATTTTACGTGCAACTCGGTTCATTAATCGTTAAATGCGGGTACATGATATGTTTCAAATATACTTTAAAAATTATGAAAAATCTACTTTTAATAACTTTGAATTATTTGTGACACTAGTTTATAGCCGGTGCTTTGCACACGGGTATTTCAAAAATTATTTAATAAAATAAATAAATAAATTTATGATTAAAATTTAATAATATAATTCTGAAAGATTAAGTTATCTATATATTAAGTGTATTGCATCTGCATATTATGATAAATTTATTTAAGAACTACTTTTCTTACATAAGTTATTGTTATGTTATATATTTTATGAAATTAATTCTATAAATAGATCTATCAAAATATAATGTTTAGTTCAAATTTATATTAAAAACTTACCATAAATAACATAATTTATATTTAAAATTGCATTGCAATGTTTCTATAATTAAAATGGGTCATAATAAATATATGGATCTTTTATAAACCTAATATGGATACCAAACCTAAAAATGGATAGTCCACTGGGTCATATTAAAATTAAAAATTATATGCGAACCAAAATATGGATACCAAACCTTAGGAAAAGGTTATCGAGCAATTTATAATAAATAGATATATACTTTATGAAATTATTTCTATAAATAGATCTGTCAAAATTTAAAGTTTAGTTCAAATTTGTATTAAAAACTTACCATAAATAACATAATTCATATTTAAAATTGTATTGCAAAGTTTCTATAATTAAAATGGGTCATAATAAATATATGGTTATTTTATAAACCTAATTTGTATACCAAACCTAAAAATGGATAGTCCACTGGGTCATATGAAAGTTAAAAATTATATCCGAACCAAAATAGGATACCATACCTTAGGCAAGGGTTATCCAGCAATTTATAATATATAGATATATATTTTATGAAATTATTTCTATAAATAGATCTGTCAAAATTTAAAGTTTAGTTCAAATTTGTATTAAAAACTTACCATAAATAACATAATTCATATTTAAAATTGTATTGCAAAGTTTCTATAATTAAAATGGGTCATAATAAATATAGGGATCTTTTGTAAACCTAATATGGATACCAAACCTTAAAATGGACAGTCCACTAGGTCTTATTAAAGTTATAAATTATATCCGAACCAAAATATGGATACCAAACCTTATGAAAGGGTTATCCAGCAATTTATAATATATAGATTTTAAAATTAATTTGATAATTTTACGGTTTATTTTTATTCTTGCGATTGTTCGTTAAAATTACAAAACCGAGACGAATATAGGGCTTGCAACTAGTTAAGGACACGTGTTAATCTCGTGTGCTTTTGTTAAAATGTGTCAATTGCAGAACATATACACAGAAATAAACAATAAACCACAGAAACCCATTCATGTTCCTCACCATCTCTCTCGTCTCAATCTCTCTGCATCTCTCCTCTCCAGATCAACTCCCGGGAATCTATCTTTTCTTGCGGGTTTCTTCCCCTTGCTGACTCGCCTGTTTCTTCCCTAATTCCAGTCGATACTGTGTTCCTCAACTCCGGTTACTTTTCCGGTAATTGCCGCATATTGCTTGGTGATTCTGATTTATACATATGCATATTTATGTATATGCTTGTGAATAGTTATCAGTTGTTTTGGGAATTGCAGTGTTGCTCTTTTAACTCCTCTGTATTTTGTGATTGTTGTTTTGTTTCCGGCAAGTCGCGCGTTTGTGCGCGTGGTGTTGCTCTGAGAAATATCTGATCTTTTTGTTCCCTTTTGCAGTCGAATTAGATAATTACATGTATGATTTCTTGAATTTGAATTCTTAAATTCAAATCATTTAGGTGAATTTAATCTGCGAAGCTCGTATGGAAACTCAAAATATTCGGTCACCGACGAGTTTTACCGCCGTCCGTGATGAATTTCGATGAGCGGACGGTGGACGATGATGATGTATATCTGAGTCCTAATATTTTAAAATAAATAAATATAAATAGAAAATACGAATAATAAATAATAATTCTAATTAAATTGAAACTTGAGAATGTGTGGAATTTTGATTGTTATGTTTGGGTTGAATCGGAGGTCGGGAATTGTATTTGGATTATTTGTGGATTTGTTTTGACATCAAAATTGATCGACGGGTAGGCCGATAAAAAGATGAGGTGCTGCCCGAATTTTTGGAAATTAAATTCGGAAATTCCGGACATACCCTGTAATTATTGGAACGTTGAGCAAGTATAAATAAGAATATACATATATTCTGTGCGGAACGTGATTGTATGTTGTGGTGAATGTTTTGTTAAAGCTCAATGACCCTAATTTCGTAAAATGACGAGTATTCATATTTTCTAAAAACAAACACCGAACCGATTTCCGAGATTGTGAACCCTAATTATTGCGTGTGTTATTATAATCTATATAATTACGATTCGGGATTTGATATCGAATGGGTAGATGTGTTATTGAGGATATTTCAAGTATACCTAGACGTCTAATATAGGATATTTCGGCTTTGTAGGTTCTAGACGAAGAACTCAAGAATTGTTATCGAACTAAGATAACCTAGTGATCAGTCGACAAGCGTAGCGAGATTCCAAAGCGAAGGACCTGAGCGTTGAAGTCAGATCCAGGATAGTCCGATAGTAAGGCGATAAAGCCGAGTGTCCAAGTTAGTTCAAGGACAATCAGAGATAATCGTAACGCTTTGCAAGGCAAGTACCCCTGACCATTCTTTTATGGTTCAGTGCTTATGAATAACTAATTGGTTTTCTTTCGTAATGGAACAGAAACGTTTTAAGTTACGTATCCCCTGTATTTGAAAATGTTGTTTAAAATTGTGTTTTGGGGAAAAGTAACTTCTGAAAATACCTATCTCTAAATGTGATTAATATGAAAAGAGGATTTGAAGATTGTGTCGTGACAGAATTGATTTTAATAAGAGATAGGTCAAAGTGATTTTGAAACTGGATAAAACGAATCAGATATTGGATAATGTTGCGTAAATGGCTAATTCGGTTGTGCGTATTACATAACCGATTAGTCCAGCATAGATAATCAGAGACCTAGCTAGTCTCTGCGGATCCGATGATTTTGTGGAAAGCCCGATCAGCTTTCTTAGACATATTGTGTGATAGCCCGGCCAACAATCCTAGATAATTTATGTGGAGGCCTGATCAGCCTTCCCTATATACCATCCAATACATATCTGATTGTGATTTTGTGAATCTAGTAATGGAACAAATGTCATTGGGTCCCCGTTACAGGACAGATGGTTTTATGGTTCTTGTATTGGAACGGAAGGTTTGAAAATGGAAATAGCATGCAAAAATTGAACTATGGTTTTTATGCACAGCACACAACAGTTGATCTTGTTTTACAGAGCATGCTAGTTTTGATATCCAGTTTATACCTGTTATACATGTTTCTGGCAAGTTATGAATTCTGTTCCTATAACTGCTTTACTTTAAATTGTTTTACTTGTTATTCATATAGTGGTACTGCTGAGCAATTGATTGCTCACCTTTGCAGAATGTTTTATATATGTATTACAAATGCCTAGGAGATTCTTCCGCGAAAGTCAGGGCAGGGCAAATTTCTTCTGTGTCAGGCTCCTCTGAGGTAGTAGTGTTGGACCAAAGATGGTCTATTGAGTTGCTGTAATAAGTTAGTTACGTCAGGATGGTTCGTTGTAAGTCAGTTTTGTAATAGTTGTAACCTAAATCATTCTTGAACCTGGAAAAGGTCTTGGTAAAGGGGTCGTGGTTGTGCATAAGTAATGATTTAGATTATATAATGTTTATTACTATTATTATTGGTGACGTCAACTCCTGACCCCGGGGTTGAGGCCGTCACAGTTGGTATCAGAGCTACAGGTTTGAGTCCCTGATTTAGGTTAGGAGTGGAGTCAAAAGAGTATAGGAAGGTTTATATATAGATGTGAATTAGCAACTCAACTAGAGGAGCAAGTCTATGGGTTTAATCAAGGGTTTCGGAAATGTAACCCTGACGTTTGTTGTGGATTGACTGTAACTTCCCTAGTTTAGAGTACGTCTCCTTCGTATATATATTATTAGTAATGTTCGATAAAGATTTCTACTTCCCTCTTGAGAATTCGAGTCTAATTGCGAGGATTCAGCGTTGAGCGGGCCCTTGTTGTGTCAGTCGAAGGGATGCCAACATTATTTCTAAATGTCGCATTTTCTGTGTCAAGGAATGATATTGGACTGATTGTGTGACCTTGGTGAGTTCAGATAGCGTGATAATAGTTAGGGGCTATTATGACGACTAAGTTTGATAGTGAATGTGGATTAGAACGGAAGGTGATATGTTGAACTCTTTTATTTCTTCCTTGAAATGTATTTTATCTCCAGAGTAATTGTTTCTTATTCCATAAGTTGCTTATCTTTCTTGTGAGAAAATTGTGAACCCGAAGTAAGCTACTAAGGGTTCTGTTGACCTCAGTGCAAATCAGATTCTTTCTTTTCTATTTGTGAACTTCTTATCTGAGCATTGTTTCTTTGCTCGGTGATTTTTCGGGTGATTGGGGCAGACAATGCATATGAGTTGACCGTTTATCTGTGTGGTAAAAGGGTCTGGTGGGACGCCACCGAAGTATGTGTATGAACTGTGCGGTACTAAGACTGGCCATCTTATGTACTTGTATGGTTGCTCTCAGTCAGACATACATCTTCTTCACAGTTTCTTCTTATTTGTTTCCCTTGAGTTTGAAATTTCCTTTGATATTCTATGATAATGAACTTCTGTGATTGGATGGTCCTCGTTATTGAAAGCAAGTCAGAGTAACTGTCAGGAAGAAGGAGAACCTTATATCAGGGTGTTATTTAAGAGTAATGGTAACCGTGAGAGTTCATGATCTAAGGATGGAGCTATCACCTTGAGAAAGGTAAATCAGTGATTGATGAACCACTTTATGGTGATAAGAAATCATCCCTGGAGAAAAGGTAAGTGATATAGCCATCCAAGCCTTGTGTTATATTAAAGTTGGTGTGGTAATTGAGTAGTGGCGGGAAGTTAGTCGGTTATTGTTATATTGAGGAATCGTGCAGCAGTGCTTATTCCCTTGTATTTTAGTTTTCCTAAAATGTTATTAATTCTGCTACTGTCATTGTTGTTGCGATTGCTAGTGCTGTTAATCTAGATTTCTTTTATAAGGGGACCCTGATATTAAGGACTTGGGTACTGTGATTGGGCAGCATTTTCCTGATATAAGTGCACCATTTAAACGGTGATACCTTCTGTCAAATATTTTGTTATGTTTTGAATAAACTCATTTATATATTCCAGGAAAATGCCATCCAAGAAAGCTACCCAGTCTAAAGAAAATAGTATAAGTTTTACGGATGGTCTAGCTATAAATAAAATTCTAGGCTTATTGCGCAAGCAGTAGCAACAACAATTGCAGTTAATCCAACAGGTTCAGCAGCAGCAACTACTGTTACAGTAGCAATAGCAAGGAGTGAACCGAAGTGTTAGTTTTAAATCTTTTCAGAATGTTAACTCTCCTGAATTTAAAGGTGAATTTAATCCAGTAGCTGTTGGAGCATGGTTATAAGAGATGGAGAAAGCTTTCAATCTTGTACAAGTAAGTGCGAATTTTAAAACTGATTATGCGAGCTATTTCTTGAAAAATAAAGCAAATTACTGGTGGGAGTCAACTAGAGCGTTAGAAGGAGAAGGCCCTGTTCCATGGGCTAGGTTTACTGAGTTATTTTGGAAAAGTATATTCCTGACCGTGTGAGAAATCAAATGGAGATTGAGTTTCTTGAACTGAAGCAAGGTGACAGAAGTGTAGCTGAGTATGAGGCTAAGTTCACAGAGTTGGCTAGATTTGTACCAGATTATGTGTGCTCAGAAGATCAGAAGGCAAGGAGGTTCCAACAAGGGTTGAAGCCTGAAATTCGCAGAGGAGTTGTGGCATTGCAAAGCAAGACATACTCCTCTATGGTTCAGGTCACCTTGGTAATGGAAAATGAGCAAAAGTTGACTGTTAGGAATGAAATTGATAGGAAAAGGAAGTTAGAAGGTGTCAAGGATCAAGCAAACCAAGGAGATTCCATACAAGGATTTGAGAATCGGTTTGGCCAGAATAGAAGTAAGCAATTTCGGAATCAGAGTTTCTCTTAGGCTAGGTCTAGTGCTACTTCAATTGCTTCCACTTCAGCCCAGTCAGTTAAGTGAGCAGTAGATTGCAAGTCTAGTGGCAGGAGACATAGTGGTGCGTGCAAAAAGAACGTGCAATGTTTCAAGTGTGGGCATAAGGGTCTTTATGCATCGGAAGGTAATCCAGGAAATCCAGCAGTTATGTATTACAATTATGGAGATTGTGTATTGATTATCGGGAGTTTAACAAACCGATAAATAAGAATACGTAACCTCTATAAAGAATTGGTTACTTATGTGACCTAATTTAAGGAGTGTGTGATTTCTTCGGGAGTGACTTGAGATCCAGCCTGAGGATATATCAAAAATTACGATTAGGATGAGTTACAAGCCTTGCAAGTTCTGGTGATATTATGTGAAGTAATAAGTGCATCATTTATCTATAAGGAATCAAGGAAAATGGTGTATAAGGAGTATTTGGATGATATGATGGTATTTATTGATAACATCCTCGCCCATCTAAGGGCTAAGGAAGGTCAAGTTGAAAGCCTAAAGAAATGTCTGCGACAGGTTGAGAAGTAGCAATTGTATACTAAGCTTCAAAAGTATGAGCCATGGTCGTTTAAGTGACTACCCACCAAGAAGGGTCCATCCAAGGATAGATGTCTTGAGTAGAAAATAAAATTGAATATTATTGAGGTCATTGAAGATTTGGTGGAAGAATGAAAGAAGTGAGAAATTGAAGATTCAGGTACGTGGAGGTAATGGGGAGTAATTGTAGGAGATCAATTTTTAGTCAGAAGGAATGGAAGGAATCAAGAAGTGCTAAGAAGAAGTTATGAATCAAGAATTGGACAGTTTAAATGGAAAGAAAAGTTGCACACAAAAGGACAGTAGAGGTATGTTTAGATTTTCCGCTAGAGCATGAATTTCAATGTGAATAAGCTGAAGAATAAAATATAAAGAGAATGCCACACTTCTAGGGTCCTATTTACTTGGAAGCATTCAGACGTACCAAGACATGACAAAGAACTTTTGGGCAATTGTTGATAAGTCGACGAAGTCTGCATGTTTCTCCCCAATTAATGAAAGGTACTCTTGGATAAGCTAATAGAGTTTTATTTGAATAAAATTATGACAAAGTATGGAGTCCCTATTCTTATTGTGACTGATTGAAATCCGAGGATTTACTTCTGGTTTTGGATGAAGTTCCAGGAATGCTTGGGGATTGAGTGAAATATAAGTAGCACTTGCCATCCCCAGACAAATGGTAAAAGTGACAAGAAGATTCAAACAATATAAGATATATTAAGAGTATATATTGGAATTGAAAAAGGAACTGAGGTAATCACCTACCATGGATTGAGTTTTCTATGATAATAGTTACCATGTTAGTAAGAGAATACTACTTTGCGAAGTGTTGCGTCAACATAAGCGTGAGTCCTCCCTCTATTGAGAGAGTGGAAGTAGAGATATTGTTAAGTTCTGAATTGATTTAGTACATCAAGAGTGTGGTGGTGTACTCGGGGAAAGAGTTGAAACAACTCGGGATATAAAAAGAGAAAGCGGATTTGCATCAAAGGAATACGAATATATAGAATGAGGATTGTGGTATAGGCAAAAGTTTTACCTTGAAAGAGATTGGTTAAGTTTGAATCGAAGGGACGAGTAGAGTCCTAATTGTATTGAACCATTCGAGATATAAAGAAATATAGGTAAAAAAATTCTATAAATTGGTCTCACCGTCGTAGTCGCACTATATATATAATATGTTATATGTGTCAATGTTAAGGCGATATGTACCTGATTCGAAACAAGTCAATGATTAGGAGCCAATGGGCTCTCATCCAAATTTGTGTTGTATGGAATAATCGATCCCAAATCCTAGATTGTTAAGAATGAGTCCTTAGCAATGAATATATGTCTATAGTGAGTATGCAATGAACAAATCTCTGAGTAGAAGAGTCTACTTGGAAGTTAGGGTCAGATATGCTTGAAAAATATGCTCACTTGTTTAGTTAGATCAGATTCTGAGAACATAATCTTTTTAAGGGGGGAAGGATATAACGACTCGTATACTTTTATATTATTTAAAAGTGTAATTATTAAATATATAGTTAAATAAAACATGTGTATTGGTTTCGATCGCTATGTGTTGTTTTATTATGATCTCTGTGTGAATTAGGGTGTACCAGGTTGTTTGTGTAATTACATATTAAGTTGTGTTGAATCGTTTTCACTTTTAAAAGTGAATTTAGGGCAAATTTATTTGCATAAATATTTGGAATGTCTCTAAAATTGTTTTTATGGTTTCATAATTACAATAATTATTTTTGGGATTTTATAAAATTCGGACATCAATATTTCTTCAATTATTTCATCCTGTATGATTTTTTGATTGTATTTATCTGTAAAATCTGTATTTAATTCCCGAATTCTTCAAAAATTATGAAACTCATATTTATGTAAGTTGGGAATATAGCGGGAATTTTAAAATTATTTTTGGAATTTTTTGGATTAATTTTACCCGCACGTCGATTCGTTTAATTGATGAAAGCGGGCATAAAGTGCATTTTAGAAATTGTTTTAAAATTACAAAATTTATGTTTTTATAAACATCAGGATATTTGTAACCTTTTAAGGTTATTTTCATAATTTTCTAAAATTATTTTACGTGCCACTAGGTTCATTAATCGTTAAATGCGGGTACAAGATATGTTTCAAAAATACTTTAAAAATTATGAAAAATCTACTTTTATTAACTTTGAAATATTTGTGACATTTTAAAATTAATTTGATAATTTTATGGGTTATTTTTATTCTTGCGATTGTTCG
Organism: Apium graveolens; assembly: GCF_009905375.1. Classification (NCBI taxonomy): domain Eukaryota; kingdom Viridiplantae; phylum Streptophyta; class Magnoliopsida; order Apiales; family Apiaceae; genus Apium; species Apium graveolens. The sequence goes on along the minus strand of NC_133652.1, from coordinate 288,690,579 downwards.
TTAAAATTATAAAACCGGGACGAATATAGGGCTTGCAACTAGTTACGGACACGTGTTAATCTCCTGTGCTTTTGTTGAAACGTGTCAATTGCAGAACATATACACAGAAATAAACAATAAACCACAGAAACCTATTCCTGTTCCTCACCGTCTCTCTCGTCACCATCTCTCTGCATCTCTCCTCTCCTGATCAACTCTCGGGAATCTATCTTTTCTTGCGGGTTTCTTCCCCCCGCTGACTCGACTGTTTCTTCCATGTCTTCCCTGATTCCAGTCGATATCGTGTTCCTGAACTCCGGTTACTTTTCCGGTAATTGCCGCATATTGCTTGGTGATTCTGATTTATACATATGCATATGTATGTATATGCTTGTGAATAGTTATCAGTTCTTTTGGGAATTGCAGTGTTGCTCTGTTAAGCTCCTGTGTATTTTCCGATTGTTGTTTTGTTTCCGGCCAGCCGCGCGTTTGTGCGTGTGGTGTTGCTCTGAGAAATATCTGATCTTTTTGTTCCCTTTTACAGTCGAATTAGATGATTACCTGTATGATTTCTTGAATTTTAATTCTTAAATTCGAATTATTTAGGTGAATTTAATCGGCGAAGCTCATATGGAAACCCGAAATATTCGGGCACCGACGAGTTTTACCGCCGTCCGTGATGAATTTCGACGAGCGGACGGTGGACGATGATGATGTATTTCTGAGTCCTAATATTTTAGAATAAATAATTATAAAAATAAAATACGAATAATAATTAATAATTGTAATTAAGTTGAAACTTGAGAATGTGTGGAATTTTGATTGTTATGTTTGGGTTGAATCGGAGGTCGGGAATTGTATTTGGATTAATTGTGGATTTGTTTTGACGTCAAAATTGATCGACGGGTAGGCCGATAAACAGAGGAGGTGCTGCCTGAATTTTTAAAAATTAAATTCAGAAATTCGGGACATACCCTGTAATTATCGGAATATCGAGCGAGTATAAATAAGTATATACATATATTCTGTGCGGAACGTGATTGTATATTGTGGTGAATGTTTTGTTAAAACTTAATGACCCTAATATCGCAAAATGACGAGTATATATATTTTCTGAAAACAAACACCAAACGATTCGGGATTTGATATCGAATGGGTAGATGTGTTATTGAGGATATGTCAAGCATACCTAAACGTCTAACGTAGGGTATTTCAGCTCTGTAGGTTCTAGATGAAGAACTCAAGAATTGATATCGAACTAAGATAACCTTGTGATCAGTCGACAAGCACAGCGAGATTCCAAAGCGAAGGACCTGAGCGTTGAGGTCGGATCCAGGATAGTCCGATAGTAAGGCGATAAAGCCGAGTGTCCAAGTTAGTTCAAGGACAATCAGAGATAATCGTAACGCTCTGCAAGGTACTTACCCCTGACCATTCTTTTATGGTTCAGTACTTATGAATAACTAATTGTTTTTCTTTCGTAATGGAACATAAACATTTTAAGTTACGTAACCCCTCTATTTAAAAATGTTGTTTAAAATTGTGTTTTGGGGAAAAGTAACTTCGGAAAATACCTATCTCTAAATTTGATTAAAATGAAAAGAGGATTTGAAGATTGTGCTGTGACAGAATTGATTTTAATAAGAGATAGGTCAAAGTGATTTTGAAAATGGATAAAACGAATCAGATATTGGATAACGTTGCGTAAGTGGCTAATTCGGTTGCGCGCATTACATAACCGATTAGTCCAACATAGATAATCAGAGACCTAGCTAGTTTCTGCGGATCCGATGATTTTGTGTTAAAGCCCGATCAGCTTTCTTAGACTATCCTAGATAATTTATGTGGAGGCCTGATCAGCCTTCCCTAGATAACATCCAATACATATCTGATTGTGATTTTGTGATTCCAGTAATGGAACAAATGGCATTGGGTCCCCGTAACGGGACAGATGGTTTTATAGTTCTTGTAATGGAATGGAAGGTTTGAAAATGGAAATAGCATGCAAAACTTGAACTATGGTTTTTATGCACAGCACACAACAATTGATCTTGTTTTACAGAGCATGCTAGTTTTGATATCCAGTTTATACTTGTTTTACATATTTCTGGCAAGTTATGAATTCCGTTCCTATAACTGCTTTACTTTAAATTGTTTTACTTGTTATTCATATAGTGGTACTGCTGAGCAATTGATTGCTTACCCTTGCAGAATGTTTTATATAAGTATTGCAGATGCCTAGGAGATTCTTCCGTGATAGTCAGGGCAGGGTTCCAGTTTCTTCCGTGTCAGGCTCCTCTGAGGTAGTTGTGTTGGACCAAAGATGGTCTATTGAGTTGCTGTATTAAGTTAGTTACGTCAGGATGGTTCGTTGTAAGTCGGTTTTGTAATAGTTGTACCCTAAGTCATACTTAAACCTGGAAAAGGTCTTGGTAAAGGGGTCGTGGTAGTGTATAATTAATGATTTGGATTATATTATGTTTATTATTATTGTTATTGGTGACGTCAACTCCTGACCCCAGGGTTGAGGCCGTCACAGTGATCTTCTTTAATCATTTGATTCTCATGGGGGAGAAGCAAGAGAAATATGTGCTTCTCAATAAGAAATATGGTTGTACAAAAGAAGCTGCTGATGATTACTTCAATACTGAGAAGTGTTATCTGGAAGATATTTGAAGAACCATTGAAATGAAGATGAGATTACTTGAAGATAAGTTTATTGCTAGAGGAACATACATCTTTCATTTCAGTTATACAAGAAATTTGGAAATGCAGAATTTGAACCAGAAAACCAGTAGCATTATTTGCAAGTCCTGGTACTTTACTTTTTCTAGTTGTTAGTTGAGTTATCCTATCTATTTAATTTGTTTGTTAGGATTAACAATCAAATAGAGGGAGATTATTGGTGACACTGCGTAGCTATATGAACAATATACGTGATAACTCAACACTAGATCAACACTAGAACAGGACAGGTAAATAATACTATGTCTATACAAGAAATCAGAATAAATGAAGACAAGGAAAACACAAAGAATTAAAAGATTAGAAGAATACTTGAAGTTTGTTTACAGTTCATTGGAAGAAGTACATTAATATGTTCATGCCTCAGTGAAGAAAAATGGTTAAAGACTTTCAGGGTTTCTGAAATGATGAAGATTTAGTGTATAGGTGCTACCAGAAGATTTCAGTGTATTAGCATTGATTGAAGATAGATAGTGGTCGAACCATAGAAATCTAAAGAATTAAAGACATGGTATAGACATAGGTTAAAGAAGACAACTGTAGTCTTGAAGTTATACTCACTGACAGGAGTTCACTTATATGTTCAAATGTTGTCTAAAGTACCAGAAAGGATTCAAGTGAAAGTACATTTGTTTATTGACAATCAGTGTTCAAAGTGATGAAGTTGTTGCAAGCTTTATAATGTAATCAAGGATCTAATATGAAGACCTGAATCGAAACTATTCATCTGTGAACCACACCATTTACACTAGGCGTTAGTGATTTGTGAAAGGAATTTGAGTATTTTATTAGGAAGATTGTTAATTGAGGATTCATATCTGGATATGGTAGATATATGGTTTATACGAAGACTCATAGGGAAGACTAGAAGACGAGACAGTTTAAGGGTTAAAGCGTTCTATAGAAACTAAGTCAAAATGATCACTACCTTATAGTAGGAGTCACTGAGTTCATTCTATTGCTTAGCAGGAGCAAGAATATTGAAGTACAGCTCATAACCTAAGTACAGGAATTGGTTTTGACCTAGTAGGAGCAACAGGGAAGAAATTGAAAAAAAAACTAACTTAGAAATGTTTCTTCTACACTCTAGTCGCAAATCAGAGATTTTTTTAAGGCAAAATACCTTACTAAGGTGAAGGAGTCGCAAGTAAAGGTCCCTAGGCTTCCTTGGTCGCAACTTGGGATTTAAACTATGTCAAAAGTGCATACTAGTGAACCTTGGTTGCAAGTAAGAGCTATACTAGGGAGATGGGTCGCAACTTAGGATTTTTCCTAAGGTAACCACTTCCCCTAGGTGGTGTGGTCGCCAGTTAGGTTTTTCTGGAATGCAACTAAAGCAAATTCACTCCCTAGATTACGAAGAAGTCGCAAGTAAGCCCTACATGGGACTAGAAGTCATAACTCATGAATTTGGCTAAGGAAAAGTTCACTCCAAGGCTCCCTGGTCACAAGTAAGAATGCTTGGAATTAATTCTAAGTGTCAAACCTCCTTGTAGTCGCCAGTAAGGAATTGTGTTGTCAGTTCAAATGCTAGACTCTCTCCTTGTATGCGCAAGGAAATGACGTCCCAGGAACAAGTTTTCTCATCCATACTTTATTGATTCATTCATTTGATTTATGTCGTAAACAAATGATCACGTATTTATATTGAATATAAAGACTACACTACAGCAGCAGATCAAAATAATAATTAAGTTTGTAATTGTTCTGTTCATCTTCTCTCTCACGAGATTTGATGAAAACAAGAAACAAAGAGAATACAAAGAAGCTCAACACATTGACATCCGTTTAACTTCTCACCGGAGAAACGTTATAATGCCTGATTTAACTCTTGTATATTCATAGGGGCATTATAATCTTTATCCGGTAATTAGATCCTTAGGCATACAAAAAACTAGATCATTGTATAGGATTTAATTTGTATATCTTTATAGAAGCAAGAACATTATTGTTCTTGGATTGTAGTCGGTTAATTTATTTACCGAAGTGTAGCAACACCCCCGAGGATTCATTTTTTGTGTGTCAAAGTTGATTTGACTTTAACTTTAAAATTATATAAAAAGTCAGTTATTATGTAATTGATGGAGTATGTATAATAAATGGATAATATGAAATATCACTTTTATTTGGATATTATCTTATTTAATTTTATATTATTTTCTATTTTGTTAAAAATGGATCAAATAAATTGATAATTAAAAGAAGAATGTTGTGTATGCGCCCTATTATAGGGAGAATTTCATTTAACTGTGTTTTGGAGGTCAATGGCACAAATAAAGATCAAGGGTGGTGTTTCAGGACTACGAACGTGGTGTTTTAGGGCGGAAAGGTTTTGTATGGTGGTGGCTAAGCTTGTATGATGACTACTCATAAAAGAATAGGATTTTTTTTATTTTCGTCAAGCCTGAACTCATGTCTTATACAAGTGCAAACGTACCCTATTTATAGGGATCAAGGCTCACGTATTTCTTGGGGAACAAGTTACTTAGGCTAGGGTTCGGGTTTTTTTACCCATGCTGACGCCATACGTTTCCTACAATCTTGCGGCATCTTCGCATTTCTTCCCGTGATTGTAGGAATATTTTGCATCGGCCCCGAAATTTAGGTACAACCCAATCATCTATGAGTCATAATTTTACCCAATGCAAGCCCACCTAGTCACCTCGGCTCGCATGAGCTTTTGTCTTACCAACAAGCTCATGTGATCTCTCAATATCTCACTTGTGCGAGCTCAAGAGCCCAGCTCGCATCTGAATGGGCTTCTTCTATTCTTATGCGATGCGAGCATCGTCTTATGTAATTGGCTTGTAGTTCACTAGTCTGAGAATAAAGTAATGTGAGCCCAGCTCGCAGCCCACATTCAGTCATCCTTAACATGACTCATGGGGCATTTTAATGCGTAGCGAGCCCGCGAGCCTGGTAGAGAATCTTTAAAGGATTAGCATATTGTCGACTCGCACACCACCTTCATTCTAGATGGACCAAATTATATATTTACCGGTCGAGCTCGCACTTTTCACACATACATGATGAATTCTTCATTATGCTCATAGGAATCTATTTTAGGCACATGCCCACAAGTGGGCATAACACGCCCATAATGGTAGTATACAATCTTTGCAATTACACATTTGTATTAGAAAGGTTTAATTAATATTTGTTTGTTTAAATGTTTTTTTATTAGTTCTTTTATGAGTAAAGAAAATATATATTATTTTGATAATGTGCAAAAAATTGCTCTACAATGTTTTCTATTTGGGTTATTTAGATACTAGTTTTATACCCATGGGATGTTTATATATAATTTCTAAATGAAAAGATTTTTTATTTTTGAAAAATTGTATTATTGTGTCATGATATTTTCTTGTTATATTAGTAATAATTTTATTTATGCTAAGGCAAAAAATATATTCATAGTAACCATTATATATAACTTAGGTCCAAATTCTTGAAGTTATTATTACATTTTGAGGGTAAGCATAAAAATAAAAAAATAAAAAAAAACATAAAGTTAAAGATAATTAACTATAATTTTAACTGTTGTTATTTTAGTATTAATGAACAACAAAAAGTTAGTTAAATATTTTTTTTTACTATAATAAATTGTTTTAATTTTAAGTTTATTTGTATGTGGGACATTATTTTTTAACACTTCAATTGACTATGATATCTTGTGTTGTTTTATTATATTTAGGTATGGAAGGGATGTTTCATTATATGGTAAAATATTCATTTAAGATATATTTATTATTAGACAATGTTGTTGAAATAAAATTACATTTGATTTATGAAATGCTGTTTTTTTTTATTATATAGTATAGTTAATTTAGATAAATAAATTTTATTAATATTTGTTTTGTTCTTTAATTTATTTTTATTTATAAAACTGTTGAAAAATAGATTTGGAACACAAGTTAATATTTATATTTTTAATTATGTTTTTAGTGTGTTTGTAAACGATGTGTTCATATAGAAATTTTTAACACCTACACCGGTTATATTAGTTACTTTTAAAAATTTTAAAAATATTAAATTAAAAATATTATAAAAAATATATATTTAAAAAAATGATACAACTTTAACTCGATTATTAATGATTTCTGAATTGTTACTTATATTTATTTTTATTAAGATAATTGTTGCTACTTAAGTCCAAATTCTTGAAGTTATTATTACATTTTGAGGGTAAGCATAAAAAAACATAAAGTCAAAGATAATTAACTATAATTTTAACTGTTGTTATTTTAGTATTATGAACAACAGAACGTTAGTTAAATATTTGTTTTATACGATAATAAATTGTTTTAATTTTAAGTTTATTTATATGTGGGGCATTATTTTTTTACACTTGTGTTGTTTTGTAATATTTAGGTATGGAAGAGATGTTTCATTGTATGGTAAAATATTCATTTAAGGTATATTTGTTATTAGACAATGTTGTTCAAATAAAATTACATTTGATTGATGATTTATATTTAATAGTGTTTACCCAGTTTTTGAATGATGATTTTCTTTAAAAAAAATTAATTTTGAGATGAATTGTAACTATAAATATTATTTTATCCAAACAAATAATTTGTATAATGCACCAATCCTATAGAATTGTGGTATTGACTAATTTAAGTTATCAAAAAAGTAGGTTATACCGTTAAAATAACAATAATGAAATAATAGAGGAAAGGTTAGGGATATTAGTGTTTATTTTGTTATCTACTTTGTAGGCACGTCCGTGTCACCTTAGTTGCAGTTTGTTTATACTTGTAAGAATATATATCCCTCATTCAGTTATCAATAAAAGTAGTATAGTTCTCACACTAATATCATTGTTACAACATATGGTATCAGAGCTATATATAGAAAGATTAGTTTAGAGAGAGAGTGTAAACACAGAGAGAAAAGAGTGTGAAAACAGATTCTGAGAGAGAGATGACATTGTCAAATAGCAATTTTGCTCAACCTGCCATTCCTAAATTTGATGGAGATTACGATCACTGGAGCATGGTCATGGAAAATCTTCTTCGATCTAAGAAGTACTGGACAGTTGTGGAATCAGGTTATGATGAACCAAAGAAGCCAGAGATGTTGACGGCTGAATGACGCAAGTCGCTAGAAGATTTGAAGCTGAAAGATTTGAAGGCTAAGAATTATTTATTTCACTCTCTTGACAAGACAATTCTGAAGACTATATCTTTGAAGGAGACATCCAAGCAGGGATTCAATGAAGATGAAATGTCAAGGAAATGCCTGTGTAGAGAAGGAACAACTCAATCATCTTCGCAGGAGTTTTGAAATATTGGAAATGAAGAAGGATGAATCAGTTATTGACTATTTTAGTCGGGTAATGATTGTTGCCAACAATATGAGAAATTGCGGAGAAAAATTGGATGATTCTAAGATTGTTGAAAAGATCTTAAGAACTCTCACTGATAAATGGAATTATATTGTTTGCTCAATGGAAGAATCAAATAATATTGATAATATGTCTGTTGATGCCTTGCAAAGTTCGTTACTTGTTCATGAACAAAAATTCAAGCCTAAAATAGAAGAAGAACAGGCACTTAAAGTTACATACGAAGGAGGATCTAATTCAAGGGGGCGTGGAAGGACCTCATATCGAGGAGGCAGAGGTGGAGGAAGATTTCGACAATCATATGATAAAGCCAAAGTGGAATGTTACAAATGTCATACTTTTGGGCACTATCAATATGAATGTCCAAAATGGGAGAAAAGGGCTAACTACATTGAGTTTGATGAGTCAGAAGAAGTGTTGTTCATGTCATCTGCGGAGATTAATAAAGGTAACTACAATAATTTATGGTTTCTTGATTCTGGATGTAGTAACCATATGTGTGGTGATTGTTCTTTATTTTGTGATATTGATGAGAGTTTTAAGCATACTGTGAGATTGGGAAATAATGCAAATATAAGATTATTCTAGAATGATTCCAGCTATGTTGTTACAGAAGTTTTCTATGTGCCTGGGCTTAAGAATCTTCTTCTGAGCATTGGCCAGTTACAGGAGAAGGGATTACCAGTCTTATTTAAGTCAAACAGTTGCAAAATCTATCATCCATCAAAAGGTCTGATCATCGAGGTAGCTAATACTGCAAATAGAGTATTTGTGTTGAAATCTGAAGTGTGAGTGGCAAAAGGAACTATGAAGTTAGAGGTTTGTCTACATACTTCTCACGATGTGACGAAACTTTGGCATCAAAGGTTTGGTCATCTTGGGTACAAAGGTCTCAAAACGCTTCACCAGAAGGAAATGGTGAGGTAGAATGACACAAAGCTCGCTTGGTTGCTAAAGGGTATGCACAGGAGTATGGGATCGATTATGAAGAGGTGTACGCACCTTTGTCACGTACGGATACTGTTCTAATGATTCTTGTTTTGGCTACACCAAGAGGATGGGATATATATCAACTTGAAGTCAAATCATCTTTTCTCCACAGAAAATTGAAGGAGGACGTTTACGTTGAGCATCCAAGAGGTTATGAGGTCAAAAATGCAATGCACAAAGTCTAAGAGTTTATTAAGGCTTTATATGGACTCAGACAGTCATCAAGAACATGGTTTGAACGTTTGGAATCTTATTTTGTGAAAGAAGGTTTTGAGGAATGCAATAGCGAGCCAACACTCTTCACTAAGACTAACGAACAAGGTAAGCTTCTGGCTATTAGTATTTATGTTGATGATTTAATATACGGGGGAGAAGATAAAGATATGGTTGTTGAGCTTAAGCAATCAATGATGAATGAATTCGACATGTCAAACCTCGACAAAATAAGATTATTTCTTGGCGTTGAGGTTTCACAACTTAGTGAAGGGATATTTTATTAATCAAATAAAATATGTGCTAGATGTCTTGAAAAAGTTTGGTTTGGAGCACTGCAATCCTGTCCAGAATCCAATTGTTTCAGGTTGCAAAATTTTTCGAGATGAAAATGAAGTGGTGGTCGATGGAACTTATTACAGGAAACTGGTGGGTAGCATGATGTATATCACAATCACAAGGCCATATATTGTGTTAGTAGTTCATCTGCTCAGTAGATATATGTCGAGACCAACAGAGCTTCATTTATTGGTTGCCAAAAGATTTTTACACTATCTGCAAGGAATTTCTAATTTTGGGTTGTTTTATAAGAAGAATGGAAATAATGAGCTGATTGGATACACCGATAGTGATTATGCTGGGAATATTGAAGATAGGAAAAGCACCTCGGGCTATGTTTTTATTTTAAGTTCATCTGCAATAGCTTGGTCTTCACAAAAGCAGCCCATTATTACTTTAAGTACAACTGAAGCAGAATTTGTGGTTTCTGCAGCATGTTCAACTCAAGCAATATGGATGAAAAGAATTTTATCTACATTCGGTTATCAAGGAGATGAAAGCACTATCATATTCTGTGATAATAGCTCAACCCAGGTTTCCATGCTAGGATTAAGCATATTGAGGTGCGTTTTCATTTTCTGTGTGATCTGGAAAATAATGGAATTGTTCAATTGGTTCACTGTGGTACAAATGATCAAGTTGCTGATGTTTTAACTAAGCCGTTAAAGTTGGAGTCTTTCTGGAAAATGAGAGAGCGGCTAGGAGTTTGTGAAGCCACTGAAGTAAACTAAATGTATCTGTGATATACAGTTTAGTTTAAGGGACATAATGAAATAGTTAGTCACAAGTTTGAATAAGTCTTTAAATAGTTTCCAGTCAATGTGTTTCCTACTATTTAGGGATAGTAGTGTTTAGTTTGTTATCTATTTTGTAGGCACGTCCGTGAAACGTTAGTTGTAGTTTGTTTAGGCTTGTAAGGATATATAGCCCTCATTCGGTTATCAATAAAAGTAGTGTAGTTCTCAGAGTAATATCATTGTTACAACATAAGGAAGGATTGGATCATTGGTAAGCTTGGAGAAAATCATAGAGCCGGCGGTAGCATCTGGGAAAACCTTTTAATATTTGCAGTGTGAACATCAGTATGTGTCCAGGCTGTTTGAAGGTTTGTATAACTGTTATTTGTAATAATTTTTTCTATCCCATATCCATAATTAGTTAATTACCGATTTATCTCTGAC